>NW_027040902.1:600000-897500 GCF_037179485.1 Ochlerotatus camptorhynchus
CGGCTCTCAACTTAGTGTTCTACATGCACTTCAACCGTTATTAATTAAGAGCTTTCTATGCCAACCAATGCATGAATTTGTATATTGTGTGGTAAGCACTCTATGCCCAAGGAAGTCGAGAAAACTTTCAACCCGAAAGATTTGGTTGACTAGACCGGGAGTCGAACCCGCCACGTCCGGCTTGGTAATACCGTGCCTAGGCTATCTGAGCCCTGAAAAACAATCACGGCAACTTTATTGGAACAGTAGAAGTGACAAAAAAATTCCCATTTGTTCGTGATAAAAAGATCCCAGGCCACAACCTATCTAGAAATGCGTCTAGCTGTATAATTAAAAAAAAATGCAGACATTAGCTTCTCGAGAAGGTCCCAAATAAGAATAGATTTGATGAACATTGTTGAAAATTAATCAAAGATACAAATTTTTAAAACATCTTCCGCTCGTTTAATAGGCGCACTAAACACTGAACCCTTCTATTGCAAGCTATTTAGTTTGAAATACCATTGCTCTATGGTCCGGAAACCGTATTTAGGTGGAATAAATTATTTGTAGCTAAATCATTAGCTTTAGATAAATAGTGTCTTCGGGAAAAAAAATTTCGTGTATTTTGGCCAATCTTTTTATGTGCAAGAGATTAGGGTGGTCCATACTGTTGATGAGTTTTAAATATCAACTTTATAGTTATTCGACAATGATCGACAAAGTCGTAGAAGAAGTAATTTGAAACAACTTTGCTGAAGAAAGGAATTTTTTATCACTACTGGTTCACGATTTATACTGAATTGTTCGATGGTGGCGGGCTTTTTCACACGAGTGTGATGTCTTCAGGTCATGCAGCGTTCGGGCTTGGCTCTGGGTTGAATGAAGTGAATGATCGTTGTGTCAGCAAAAGAAAGATTAAAATTAGGTATATGGAAGAAAAGTTGATCATACCTAACTATCGTGCGCTTAAACAGATTTGTCGGTACTGTATTGCAGGAGAGGTTGAATTAATCCCGGATGTGGAACATGGTGGTTTGGTTAAATTAGTTTTAGTTTTTTAACATACGTTTTGTTCTCGAATGATCGGGGTTTTTCGGTTGTGGTGTGCTCTCGCATTTTCCTTTGTTGCCCGGTATGACTTCGATCGTGCGTGATCTTTTATTCGTTTGTTGCGACGCGCCATACATTCATGCAGTTTTTTTTATTGGCCCTTAGCTAATTGGGATTCGCGATGAAAATACCGACCGGGAGATAATGAAAATTAAATACAAAAATTGTTTTTTGTTTTGTTTATTAATTTATTTGATAAGGCTCAACCGAATTAACTTTACAGAGCAGAGGATTCTTGTTCACTATACAATACATCTTAATGCTATAGTCAAAAGGTACAATACAATAAACATTTTATCTTCCGCTATCCAATAAGCCACTTCAGCGCTCACACATTCATCACGAAACGGTTACTTTCCAAAGTCGACGACGCATCGACTGAAAGAACCGCTGATGAAGAACAATGAGAAGGACCACACAATGGTTGCTGCCGAGTAAACAGACGAACGCGTGGCACACATTGAGAGTGGTCTGCTTCTATCGACAGACGAGTGAACACTCCACAAAAATTGTAAATCATATCAAATTATCATGTTGGCTTAGAATGGATCTATTGATTTAAAATATCTAAGTTTATTTCCAGCTCTTTGAAGATGAAACATTTTTAGATTTACTTTTTCAGCGTGCATTTAACCAGGATGTATTGATTTAAATTTATTTTCAGTCCTTCAGTCCAGTAAATCTTTAGATTTATATTATAATAGTTCACTTTTTTTAGCCTTCGTTCAGGCTAGAACTATTGATTTAAATTATTTAATTTTATTTTAAGCTCTTCGATGATGGAATATCTTCAGATTCACTTTTTTTCTGTCATCGTTCATTGCTGGATTTGGATTTATCGATTTAAATTATATAAGAGTCATTCCGCGCAAAGTGTCCGAGGCAAATGAAATTGACCTCTTCCGAATTGGTCCAAATTTGGAGGAGATAATTATTTTAGTCTAGCTTTTAAGAATCCAAATTTTTGGGACGATCGAGGCATCCAAGGGAGCATTTTCTATTTTTCGTGATTTTCATCTATATCTCCGGAACATTTAGAACTACAATTAACATTATACAGCGTTTTTATGAGAAAATGTTTTTTGAAACAGTAGAAAACATGAAATCAATAAAAATAATGTACAGTGTTGTCAAATTTAAGTTTAATTCTCCAACTAAAAACATTAAAGGAACGGCATCCAGAACCTGCTCTAGGGTAACCATGGAAAGCTGTTTACCTTATAAACCTTCCATTGACAATGCCTTGTAAAATTTTTGACTTAAAATCTTTGTAAGTTTGACACCCATATTAACATGGTTCCGGTCTAAAAATGGCAGTTTCCCCCGAGGCATCCAGACTCTGCTCCAGAGTAACCATGGCAAGCTTAGCAATCAGGCTAAGGGCTCGCGAACCATTTTCACTGAGTGAGGCTTCGAGAACAATTTTCACTGGGTCGTCGTCCGGCATTCTTACTATGATAGATGGCTTTCCCAGTAGCTGGTGCAATTCGTGGTTTATTCGCCATGGCAAGCTGCTTACCTTATAAATCTTCCATTGGAAATGACTCGTAGAATCTTGAAGTGGGACGGGACATCCATATGGCTTCGGTCATGTTCGAAATTGGTCACTTCACCCGGGGCACTACGAACCTGCTCCAGAGTAACCGGACAATACTGTGGACATGAAAAATCTGCCACTCTACCGCTGAAAACGATTCTGGAGACATTGCGCTGAAAAATCTGTAGGATTGTTACCCATATTGACGTGATTCAAAAGATTGCCATTACTGTTAATTACTGCTGATCTGCGGCCAGCATTTGTTTATGGTATTTATTATAGAGATTTACAGCTGCAAGCTCCCATATGCAGACTTGTTTCTAGTATCAGGAAATATATGAATCCAAATAAATTTTCATACCAAAAAAAAATACAAGCGATGAAAAAAAACTATTTTTGACATACCTTCCTCTCAAAAATCCAGAACATCTCACTGGCCTTAACAAATGTTCTAATGGTTTATTGAAACTGCATACATTTCCAGTCAAATGCATCCGGATTTATCAAAATTGGTTTATTTTTCGAAAATGTAATGCCATTTGACTAATGTTGACAAAATGTTGGCTATCCCGAAAATTTGGTCTATGACCTTTGTAAACAAAATTTAATTAGTTTTAATTTACTTTATCTGAAGTTAGTTTCATTTAATTTTCTATAATTATTTACTTCGTAACTTTCTTGTATTGTACGAATGATTCAAAACATAAATACGAATTTTTCGTATGAAAAAAATCAAGCATTGAAAATAATTGAAAATAGTAGGAAACATTCGCATACTCATAAATCAACACGCATACATTGTACGAAAAGCAATACGTAAAGTTCGTTCAAGTTCTGGCTGTCATTATGTCATACGAAAACATGTCGTATGATTCTTAAATTTGTCAACCGGTCACTGTCAGTGTTCGCATTGTAAATCACCTGAAAAAGTAGTCTTAAATATGAAAACCATCGTATTGCTACAGAACACTTCCAGCAGAGGAGGAGAACCAGGAAATTTGCCAAAACAAATGGGTACTTCAAAAACAGTACAACGTTTAAGTTAGATCATCATTTGCTTCAGCGTTCAAACATCGTTCGAACTCAAGTGCAAGGCGTTGGCATTGGAAATAATGTATGATGTTAAAAAGAATTGAGGGGGTTAGAAGGAAAGGGGTGTAAGTGACTTTTATCGATTCTCTTTCGTTAAATTTGAATGTATTAAACCTGCACGTTCACCATTCGTATGTCATTACACTGAAAGATGTGTAGGCTAAAGGCGTATAAGAAGTGTTCATCGATTTCGTCTGTCCTTTCTGTTGCATCATAGCAAGCCTCGATGTTCACACTTGCGTAACACGTTTGATGTGCAGAGTATATCCATAGAGGTAACTGTTGGTATATCTGAGTTCGAAAGACAACATGTGTGTTTAATGAACGCGCGTTAAGAAATTAACCACTTCATTCGAGCAGTTAAAATGACGTTTACTACCACTCGAACTTTGAAATAAAACATTATTTTTATATTTGTTTCTTCTAGAACCACGAGAAAAGTAGCCCTCATTTGTGCGTTTCATAAAGAAATATAAATTAGTTGGTCCAGTTTTGTGAAATCGCTGTTAGACAGTCACGCCAAAACTGCTTGACGAAGTGGTCTATTGGAATTCAAAAGCTCAACGTCGTCTGTGTTTCGTGAAAACTGTCTGGCACCCACACCTTTTTTTTCTACACTGAAAATAAAATTTCGTTTATACAACGAAATCGCTCGTTTGTTTTACGAATTTATTCGTTGTTTTCTGCAACTAAAAGGATTTGTACATTGTATGAAGCTAGTTTCACTCCAACACACAATCAGCACTTTAGGAGAAAATAAGCGCAGTTGTTGGTTTGATTGTACGAAGATGAATTTGTATACAGTGGGGGAAATTCGTTTAAACGCAATGTCATTTTTGCGTTTATTTTCAACACAAAAGATCGAGACAAAAAATCAAATATAGTTTGTCATAGCCCATCAGAAGTCTCGTATTTGAGAACACAATTTGAACGGAAGTTCATTGTGGTCTCTGAAAAAATCCAATAAAGGTGATTTTAGAGGGGAAATTCGTTTAAACGCACACTAACGTAAAGCCGCATTGAGCGTACCTATGCTCCTGTTATCTTGCGCATCTGTCATATTTACACTGTATAGCCCTCGTTCGCCATTAACACGAGTTTAAATTTGCGTTGCGCGGTAGTTGTTGCTTGTTTTCGGCAAAATGGGTAAAGGAAAGTATTTAAGCCAGTCGGAGCAAATACTGGTTCGAGAACTCAAAAGTCGCGGTGAGAGCAATCGCAAAATTGCACGTGTGATCCACAGATCGGAAGCAGCAATCAGGAACCTGCTGAAAAAAGGCAGGACGTATGGCGTAAAAAAGAAAACAAAGGGAAATTCGAAGATCACCAACCGTGTCCGAAACCAAATCATACAAATGGGAGACTCTGGAAACTTCTCTGCTGCGCAAATCAAGCAAAAAATGGGGCTTTCCATTTCTAAGAGGCGTGTACGGCAGATTCTACATGGAAGTGGCCACTTAAAGTACACCAAAAAAGCAAAAAAACCCAATCTTCAACCGGCCCACATTAGCGCCAGATTGAATTTCGCTAAAAAATACATGTCTTGGACTACGGAATGGGACAATGTTATTTTTTCTGACGAGAAGAAATTCAATTTGGACGGCCCAGACTGCACCGCATATTATTGGCACGATTTGAGGAAATCTCCGCAGGTTAAGTTGAGCAGGAACTTTGGAGGTGGTACTCCAATGTGTTGGGCCGCTTTTTCGATCCATGGAAAGACCCCTATTGCCACCATTTCAACCAGGATGAATTCGGGAAAGTACTTGGAGCTTCTGGAAGATGTTTTGATCCCGTTTACTGAAGACGTTATGCCGGAAAATTTCGTATTTCAACAGGATAATGCAGCAATTCATGTCAGCAAGCAATCTTTGAAATGGTTTTCTGAACGAGACATCAGTCTTTTAGATTGGCCAGCTTGTAGTCCGGATCTAAATCCTATCGAGAACTTGTGGGGCATCCTGGCACGACAGGTTTACAAAGGCGGAAGGCAGTTTAAAACAGTTCGTGAACTTGAGTCAGCCGTAAGAGAAGCCTGGAGCTTGATACCTGATACAACTCTAAGAGATGAACTAGCCTCAGGCTAAAAATCTCTAAAATAAAGACAAAAAAAAAAAAAAAAAAAATGATTCAACTCTGCTGAAATCAATGCCGAACAGAATTTTCGAAACTATTCAGAAAAACGGAAAGCAAACGAAGTATTAACTATTGTTTATTGTTGATTTTTGAACTGTGAACTCGATTTGATTAATAAAACTAAAAGTGCGTTTAAACGAATTTCCCCCCCAAAATCACCTTTTTTGGGATTTTTTCAAAAGTCATTATGAACTTCCAATCAAATTGTGTTCTCAAATACGAGACTTCTGATGGGCTATGACAAACTATATTTGATTTTTTGTCTCGATCTTTTGTGTTGAAAATAAACGCAAAAATGACATTGCGTTTAAACGAATTTCCCCCACTGTATTATGCGAATAAGGCGTAATATTGACATTGCGCCAGATGACAGGAACAACGAATGTTTCGTACCATACATGAAAGATGTGTTGTATGTACAATATTAATTTTTACGAAACGGTTTTAAGAGAAATAACGAATATACATTTTCAGTGTACAGTGAAAAAAGAGACAGTGATGTTTGGGATCCCAAAATTTCAAAATCATGTTTGCTTAACACAATAAAAACAACCATAAACAAACAAGAATATCCATCTCTTAAAGCACACCATGGACCTTATTTTCCAACTTTCCTTTCGCAAATATAAACAATTAACAACGCCATTGACGTCAACATTGATTCCGGCATCACTGCCAGCCAGATTGATGTGATCCCTCTGTCCTTTTTATTCCACGATTGCTACTGTCAAATCGACCAATCAACTGGCTCGGATTTGACAGCAAATTGGCTCGAAATCGCTAACCGATTGTCAAGTCCCGTTCCAGGGTTTGTTAACAAAATAATGGGCGCATGGTTTACAAAAATCATGGCATGCTTGCTTCTATTGTCATGGGTTATACAACTTCATTTTCAAGGGGCGCTAAAATAGCTCATTTGAAATGTTTAATAATATGAATGAACTCAATTTTCACGAAGTTTTGTCTTATAAATTCACGCTATACACATAATTGACTAATATTCAAGTCGATTCTTATGAAGCAGGGAACATGGTGTTTCATAATTTTAGTTAAGAGATTTGATTTACCCAAAAATATATTTAAAAATATATATAGTAATCATTCCCTGATTGGGATGCAATCTCATCCCATCTACCGAACGCCATTCGATACTTGGGACGGTTATGAAGTTGTCAAACTTTCCATTTTCATACAATACAGCTCACTCGATTCAAGTATCACGGCTAGCTTGAGGCTAGCATGATACGATTTCCTGACGGTTAAATTGTTTTTTAGTTGAAACGTCACCAAATTAGAGAACTTCCAACTGATCTGACTATAAATTTTATACAGGTTGTTTATTTTTGGAAGAAGTTTATGGTGTAAATTGATTCTGTCCATTACTTGACTAGCTCATTGATCCCAAGTACATTTATTCTCGTAATAGAATCAGTCAAAGTTTGTGTTTGTTCAAATTCGCCTTATAAATTTGACAGAGTTTAATGAGGGGTTCATAGATTTTCCGAGTGGATTCGTTTCGAGGGCGGTTTCAATTAGCTTGGAATCGAAGGTCTGGTACTTCCTGAGCCAAAATATTCAGCATGTTTCATCGGGGTCTTAGTGTTAGTCTACACGGATAGAAATCTCCTTATACCTTTTGGCAAATTTCTATTGCTGATTATTGTATAAGTCAACTAATAAGCAGACGCCTTGCAAAAAGTTAATGAAGATCATGTGTCAAATGAAATGTATAAGCGGTCACACATACCTTTTATGCATTCTAATAGGACCTATGTGGTTTGTCTTAAGGAATGTATAAGGCTGATGTTTTGGCAAAAATGTATAAGTGAAACAAATGAATAAAAAAAATTAATTTTCGTTTCGTGTATGCTATTACTAACTACATGAATGATTTCATACAGCTTGCTTATATTAGAAGTGTCCAAAGAAGCCCGCCACGATGGTACAGGTTTCAATTATATATGATTTATTAGAATATATTGGATTATATATTGGAAAAATGTATAAAATGGAACATTTTTTAGAAAATTTTGACTATCCCCTCGATACTCTGTATCAGTACTGTGCATTATCATAACGGAAAAATGTATAAAATGGAACAATTTTTGGAAAATTTTGACTATCCCCTCGATACCCTGGATCATTTTTTTTTTTTTTCCTTCATTAGAGAGATTTTTAGCCTAAGGCTAGTTCATCTCTGAATAATACCCTGGATCAGTGCTGTGCATTATTATAACGGTTCTTGTACCTTGACGGTCATCCTCGCATGACCGTCACATCTCACAAAAATGACGGACAACTAGCATATCACTTGGAAACACCTCTACCTCACTAGACCGTCTTCATAAAAGCCATCCATGACAGTTAGATTAAATGAAAAGGAGAGAGTAACAAAATCATTCACTCACTTATCATCGCTGTTGGACATTTATAAGTGGGAAGTGAGAATAATGCTCCCTCAATTTTCCTGTTCTTGCTAAAAGTTATTGAGCTCAGAACATACGAAACATTTTGAAGAAGACGTTGGATTTACATTTTCCTTGTAACAAATAAATATGTGGATGCTGTTACGTTACAATGTAGAAAAATATCCGTTTATCTTCAAAAATGCCATTACTTAACTTGCAAATTAAAACCACTTTTTTATGTTCCATCGGCAATATTAATTTTTTTTACGTACGCGTCATTGTGTACGATTCTTAATAAATCTCAAAACTGACACAACTCACAATTGACAAGCTCACGAGAATTTTACTGTCAAAACAAATATCTTTCCAACGTGGTTACGTTTCGTGCGAAAAGTATAGCGAAAAATCTTATATTTTTAATAACTCCGAAAAATTGCAAGTACCATCATGGAACCAAATCAGTGCGAAACCGAACTTTTTGGTAGTGCGAACCTGAGCTGGGTTTAAAAAGCAAACGAGCAAACTGACGTTTGTCAGAAAACAAGTAGATCCAATCTTGATACCCGATCCAGGTTGGAACTGAATAATAAACGAATTCACTATTAAGGTGATTCCTTGTAGAGTCCACAAATGGCCGCCACGTAGGCTATATATGCATTTCCACTTCGAATGTTCAATTACACAAATCTCGGAAATCAGTGCCCCATTTCATTTGAAATTGCTACTTCATGTATGCTGCAGTGCAGCAAACGTGCAGTAACAATTTAAATGTTGCACATGTCGTAGAAGCTGATATTTGTGCACTTAAAGTTTCGAAGTGGTTACGAGAATAAGGATGTCACAGCGAATCACCTTAATGTTAGCGAAGATTTTTTTAAATACACTGCCTTTCCTTCGAAGTCCGTAAGTAACGATTTGAAGTTTTCTTTGTTGATGGATACCAATGGTTGCTTTGATTGTTGAAACCGCAAGTAAAGAAAATGGACCGGGCAATAATGTACACACTAAGATTATTTTACCGAAATCTGTGAAATTTTACCAAAATCTCAACAGCTGAACAGTAAACAGTTCGGTCACCAGTTCGGTGATTTTTCACAGATTTTCTGTGATTTTTCACAGATATTCGTTGAAAAATTACAGGAAAACTGTGAAAAATTACCGAACGTTCAGCTGTTGAGATTTCGGTAAAATAATCTTGGTGTGTAAGCATTAAAGAGGGATGGGGTGCTTGCAATTTTCTAACGACATCTTTACTAGGGAGGGAAATATCTTATGTAAGGAAGAAGAAATCAAATGCAGAATGCTGTAGGATATTAATAAGGGTGGAGGAGCAATTGGTATGATTTTACAAAGTCTTCAATTGGGAGAAGGCAAGTTGAAAAATCCCGGAAAACTGCTAACGTTATTGTATGACGCTTGTATTAGATGCTGGTCAACTTTTTTTTCTGAAATAATCCTGAACTGTGGTAAAGCAAGCAAATATTGTATTGTGTTTAACCCGAGGGGGACGACTCTATCTACGATGCAAAAAAGATTGTGTTTTGCTGTGGCTAGCTGCGCGCACGCTGAGTTGATAGAAAGAAGATTGATGACGATTCTGAAGATTTCCTGCAAAAAATTGATGAGCGATGCAAGTAGATGCGACAAATGAAAGAAGATTGTTCGAAGATTGATTCGCTAGTGTGAGATTTGTTGACCATCTAAATTTGAGATTTAGATGTGTCGCCCCCCTCGGTTTAACCTTAAGATATATAATGACTTGTTCAACAGTTCAACGTTTGATTACTCAGCAATAACACTTCTAGCTACAATTCCTATATTTTGATGGGAATTCCAATTTACGCAAGGATTTTTCATTGATATTGCTTTTTACGGATCCCTTGATACTTGGGCTTCGGTAATGTGGATACGATATGCGGTCAACATCATTATTATTGGAGCTCAAGCGTCACGATATCCGGAAAAATAAATAGCTTCAAAATCTCTATCCATGAATAAGCATTCGTACGTGTTCATGCAGATAAAGGGCGAACACGAAATTATTGCGACACATTCAACAGGGCATAACCTAGGGGAAGGACAGCTCCAAGTATCAGTATCAATACCGATGGTGGAAATATTAAATATTTTAATATGTGTGATATTTGCGAATCTTATACTTAGTCTGACAGTTGTTTTTTGTTTGTTTTTGACTATTTTTGTTTTAAGTGTACATTTGACATTCGTTTAATCAAAAATGTATTTCACACGAGAGGCAAGTCATTCCTTTGTGATCTTGCTGGCCACCGCCACCAAAATCCGCTCCTTGTTCTCATAAATTCGGCATTTTTTGGTAGCTGTTCTCAGTGCACATAATCGGCCGCACTTCCATTCCCAGGAATTAATTTCCACGAATTCTTCATCGTCTGTGAACCAATGTGCTGTTCTCCTATGGAACGGGAATCGATTGACAATGCCGCCCCTGTTAACGGAAGCCCAGAGTGATGGTCGCGTGGTCTTATTACGCTCGATTCGCCATGAGAATGCAACTTGGAGAGATTTGTTGCTGGGGGAACGTCCAGTACCGTTTTTATCATGAAAAGCCGAAGTCGAAATCGATCAGAGCTATCGAAAACGAAAATCTAGGCAAACAATATGACAAACAGAAAGCTGCAGTAAACATAAACAACAACGGTGCAACGTCATTGAGTGTATGCGTTAAAGTTACACTGTTATTTTTTACTTTGAAGCTTTCCGCTTGACAGTTAATATCATTGATATTTATACTAAAAATTATAATATCTACCAATTTGAGCAAATTTTACATCATTGGAGGCGAACCAGCCCAAGGCTGAAAGCCTCCTTAATAAAGCTAAATAATAATAATAAATTTTACATCAAATATTACTTCAGGGCAAGTTGTACTTCCCCTAGGGCATAACTTTTTTACCATTGGGTAAAAATCAACCAAATTTTGCACACTTTCTCATTGATGTGTATTGTGTACATGCTGTCAAACTCGAAGTCGTGTTTTTCGATTCTACGAAAATGGAGGTGAACCAACGCGAGTTGAGAGAACAAATTCTTTCCAAACACCTGGAATTTCCTGACCTGTCGCACCGGCAGTTGGGAAAAATGTTGAACATTCACCATTCAACCGTCTCCAGAGTGTTGAAGCGGTTCCAGGAGCGGTTGACGTTGGACCACGGCAAAGGAGCTGGAAGAAAACCGGGACCGGAGAACAAAAAGACGGAGGCAAAGGTGAAGCGGATGATTAAAGCAAATCCCAACGTCTCAAGCCGTGATTTGGCTAAAAATATCGGCATGTCGCAGAGCTACGTCCAGAATGCAAAGAAGAGAGCTGGACTACATACATACAAGGTACAGAACTTCCCAAACCGCGATGACCGGCAACAATCGACGGCTAAAACTCGGGCACGGAAGCTCTACGAGAAGATGCTGACAAAATATGGCTGCTGTGTGATGGACGACGAAACGTATATAAAAGCCGATTTTAAGCAAATTCCGGGGTTGGAGTTTTTCACCGGCAAGAGCAAGTTCGATGTGGACGACAAATTTAAGAAGAAGAAAATGTCGAAGTTCGCCTCCAAATATCTCATTTGGCAGGCCATCTGCTCTTGCGGACTGAAGAGTGAGCCTTTCGTGACAAAGGGCACAGTAAATGGCGAGATCTACAAATCTGAGTGCCTCGAGAAGCGCCTTTTGTCGTTCTTGCAGCAGCACGACGAAGCTCCGCTATTTTGGCCAGATTTGGCATCATGCCACTATTCTAAAAGTGTCCTGGAGTGGTATGAGGCCAATTCTGTCCATTTTGTTCCAAAGGACATGAATCCGCCAAACTGTCTGGAGATGCGCCCGGTGGAGCAGTACTGGGCAATAATGAAGCGGGAACTTCGGAAGAGCAAGAAGACAGTCAAAGACGAGAAGGACATGTTAAGAAAATGGAAAAAAAACTGAGAAACTGGTACCGGATGACACTGTAAAGACTTTGATGGAGGGCATCAAGCGAAAATGCGTTCAATTTTACACTCAAGGCTCCATCGATTAACTTTTCTTTTGATTTTTGAAGTAAATATATGTATAAAACTACCCTAAAATTTTGGTTTGATTCTAAACATTATAAGAACATTTTCGGTGTCGCAATAATTTCGTGTTCGCCCTTTATATGGTGCATAGCTCACATGATTTCGACAGTTTTGGGCATACTGACAGCGGTAAAACTGACGTAGGTACGACAGAACAGTACACTTGCATCACAAGAGTAGTCTGTTGCAGTCCCAACTAAATTCATCACATCGATGGGCTCCGCCGAAATGCATGATTGTTGCCATAGTCCTTTGGATTTCGTGTAAATTTACGCCAAATCTAGCGTTAACAACGTGTGCGCTAGATACTGTAGAAATTTACATGATTTTTGCAAACGGTGTATTTTTCGTAAATTTTTATTCTTGCGTTCAGAAGAATAATATTTTTAGTACGATAAATCTAGATCAAGAATGACCGGCTGCGCCTAAGTTTGGTTTACCATTTGCTTTACTCAGTATATTAACAGAAAAAAATCTGTATTCAACTGCCGCTTACAATCTCCCTTCGTTTAATTTTGAACTATAGTTAGGATGTACATCAAAATTTCTCACAAGCTTGTATACAATATGGCAGATTTATGCGGTATTGCGCATAAATTTTTATGAAATATTATGTAAAATTACGCCAAATCTAGCGTTAATAACGTGTGCGTAGATATTTACATTATATTTTCATACGGTGTTGCGTTCAATTTTTTGGTTCCATCGACCTTTTGTCCATTCGACCTTTTGTCCCTTCGATCTTTAGTTCTTTTGCTGTTTTTATGATTCAATCTTTTGCATGATTCGACCATTTATCCATTTGAAAATTTATCCGGTTGACCAACATCCTGTGGAAACAACATAACAACGGACTATGTAAATTTTTTATTTCGATTAATTTGTGCCATTGATCCAATCGAGTGGACCCAGCTGAGAGTCAGTCTCAGGGAAAGAATGAAATTCTATCACATAATCATCATGCTCCTACACCAAGATGAACTCGACCACAAGAGCACAAGTGGTTGCAATGTAGCAGCAGACAAACCTAATCTGATTTCCCAAAAAGAAGGGGTCAAAATATATTTAGCTTATGGGAACTGTTTGGTCAGAAAGGCGGCTGGTCGGTAGATGCTGCATGTAGAGACAGCAAAGGTAGATTCATACATATCAGTTTCGCAGCACATAATACCATCAACCCTGCAATGTTAATGAAATTTGCCAAAGGATAAAGTTATTTGGATGAAAATTGAACTCGGTTTCGGGCGGAAATCAGTTACCGGGCAGCATAATGGCTAACCTTTTGGGGCCTTGTGGGATTTTAGTGGGGCATTTTTTGGTCATGCAGGTTGTGTTGGTAACCACGAACTACCACACTGGGGCAGATTAGGGAAATGCATCAAGAAGAAAAGTGAACTATAAATAATTGAGAAAGAACATGCACGGCCAATCATACCAACTCAGTGACTGAGATTAATTGACTCAGAGAATTTTCTTTCCATACGAAATTTACTCAGATTTGGAAAAAAAACTGCAGTTACTCATAGCTTGTGAGTAACTGCAGTTTTTTTCCAAATCTGATTAAATTTCGTATGGAAAGTAAATTCTCTGAGTCAATTAATCTCAGTCGCTGAGTTGGTATGATTGGCCGTGTGTAAACTTTATTCGGGTTGGGCATGTATTAATAGGTAATCTCGAAAATATTATCTCACCCTGCAATAAGCATACACAACCTAGTGACAAATGACACAGCACCAAATAAACTTGAATCACACTTGAGCAGTGCACACAATCAAAGAGCCGTTTCAGATGTGATACGAAGGAACAACACTGTTAGCAATATTGGATCGTGTTTAGGAGCATGATGATTGGATCGCGGGGCACATTTGCAGATATAATCCTGGGATAGTACTTAGAAAGTTCTAACGAAGTTCGTAGAGCAACGGCGAAGGAAATATTACACAACGTTATGAACTTTTCAAACTATCTGCGTGGAAATTTCATCTGGCAGGCTATATATAATAACCGTCAAGGCCAGAAGGAAACTTATATCGACCCAACCATACTTTCAATCGAATAAATTCTAAGTAACGCCGATGTAATAGAAGAAAGTCCTACAACTGTACTGCTACAAAAATGCGACTAGAATGTGTACCTACGTACACACTAAACTTCACTGCGTCTGTAACGATAGTAGAAGTTTTTTAATCAGCATTATAAGGCGATGGAATTAGTTTCGTTCAAGCTCGCAGGCAGGCTGCTGGTGGTTGCGGTATTTGCAAAGGGAAACAATTTTCCCGTGGGAACTATTTTCCGCTGTAGACCCTTCATATTTTCTTTCGAATGAGGGTCATCCAAACGGTGCAGTTATTAGTGTACAGTAGATTAAAAAGTTCAACATTAGTTCGCAATCGCTTCAGCATGATGATCAACTACGTATAAGTATATCAACGGCACGGAACTTTTGCAGACAGCACAGAATGTTAGCTTTGAAATATTGACAGGAGTGATAAGAAACTCGATGGTGTCTGTAAATGTAAATGGTATGGCAACATTATTATTTATGCACGGAATCTAGAATTAAAACGAGCTGAACCGCATGGGTAAAAGGCCGTTTGTGGACTCTACAAGGAATCACCTTAAACCTGACCATAAGGTTAAAAAGGACCCAAATTATTTTATTTATCGAAATGATCGTCTTAATGGAGCCGGTCAAATCAAATCATCATCTTCAAATTCTTTCTTCATTTGAAACCAAAGTTTTTGAATCTTTGGGAGTTACTGTCGAAACAAAATTTCGACAACTTACGTTTGTAGCTGCGTATTTGTCATTCCAAGGGTAACCTTCAGAAAACTACCCCTCATACACACTTAAAAATTTTCGCCGAGATTCCAACAGCCGAGTTTTTCTGCAATTTATGTTGCTGAGCCTCAGTAAAACAATTGCCGAAACTCAGCTAACAAATAACATTTTGCTGAGACATCAGCTAACAAACAGATGTTTTGCAGAGATATCAGCAAAAGTAAATGCCGAGGTAATCAGCTGTTGGAGGTTTTACCGAGCTAGATTAAGTGTGTAGGTCTAAATTCTTCATTATTGGTGATGTTTTTGCGAGGAAAAATATCCTTAGGAGGCAACATCAAAGAACTCGCGATCCTGCCATGAAAGTTATCTGGCGGGATTTGTGAAAATAATTTTAACACGATTCTCTGCCTTGAGGAACAAAACATTTGAAAATAATGTTTCAAAATTAGACCCGAGTTCTAAGTCCTTTTGGAAGCTCACAAAATTTTAGAAAAAAAAACCTCAAAACACTTTTACAGCGCTCAAAGATGGTGGTAATCAGAATCATATGGACAGCTTGCTTGAAAATGAATACCTATCAGCACTCCTAATCGCAACTCTAGCTAATTCAAGGCCCCGTGGGAATGATTACTTCATTCATCGTTGTTACCTTTTCACCTCTGCAATTCCAAGGAAGGATGCTCGGATATTTTTTAAACTAGATCAATGCATTCATTGTCGTGAGTCATGTGATCGATGATTACTATTTAAATTAATTAGGCCTAGAACACAAATAAAAATTGGGGATTGAACTCACGACCTTCTACTTGGAAAGCGGAAACGGTAACCACTACTCTACTGATTTCGTCTTGTTGTTAGACTGGACCAGTGTTGTGGAATAATGAATCTAATACGTCGTTCATAAAGCATTTACAAGGCATGCGATTAAAACATGGACGCATAGTGGTATAATAGCTTTTATGCTGACTGTATCCACCTTTATTCAGCAATATTGTAAAGCGATGCTATGAAATCTAATCATGGAACTAGAAAACACTTATAAGACGTCTAATAAAGTATGTTTATTAGATCAAACTTCTGGCGTTGAATTGGGAAGACAGTCAACGTTTCTACAGCTTTTAATAAGAAAATTAATCAGATCAGAGCAAACCGTGGAATAAATGTGCATCTTTCGATCTCAATGAGCTTTTTTCAGCACATAATTCGACAACTCGTTTTATTCAGCATTGTACAGTGTAAAGTCTGGAACGCGCAAAAATTGGTTAACTTCAAATGGGTGTATTTCTGTTAAAAATGCATAAAACAAAACCCGAAATGCTGCATTTGGATGTTGAGTGTATATACAATGGTTGCTATGATGAATTTTCACCGTTTGCTCTCCAGTTTTCAAAATGACGTCCAAGCAAGAGGAGCAGCGTGTCAAAATTTTGCTCGCGCAGCAAGAGAATCCGACGTTCTCACACGCCAAGTTGGCAAAATTGCTGGATGTGGACAAATCGACCGTGACAAACGATTTAAAAGTGTTCGGGGAGCGTCTGTCGACCGCCAAGCCTGGAAGCAGCGGCAATCGTAATCCGGACGTGGCAGCGACGACGAAGAAGGTGCCGGTGAAATATAAGCGGAATCCTAACCTCTCCATTCTGGACGTCGCTGGCAAGCTCAATGTCTCCCATCCTACTGTGCAGCGGGCCAAAAAACAAGCCAGGTTGTCGACGTTTAAGAAGATGAAGGTGGCGAACCGAGATTACAAACAAAACACGTCGGCAAAGCAGCGGTCCTGAAAGCTGTATACGAATCTGCTCACAAAGTTCGACTGTGTCGTCATGGACGACGAAACTTATGTAAAGGCGGATTTCAAGCAGCTTCCGAGACAGAAGTTTTATACCGCATCAGTAAAACGGAAGGTTGCTGAAATTTTCAAAACCATCAAACTATCGAAGTTCCCGAAAAAAATATCTCGTCTGGCAGGCCATATGCACATGTGGTCTAAAAAGCGGCATTTTCATTACTACGGGAACTATCAATCAAGAGCTTTAGGTCCAGGAGTGCCTGGAAAAGCGGCTGCTACCATTCCTAAAGCAACATAATAGACCTGTGCTGTTCTGGCCGGACTTGGCGAGCTGCCACTATGGGAAAAAGGCAATCGAGTGGTACGATGCGAATAACATGGTTGTGGTACACAAAGACCACAACCCTCCCAACATCCCAGAACTCCACCCTATCAAACGGTATTGGGCCTTGGTCAAACGGAATCTAAAAAAAACTAATAAATCCATGGAAAACGAGCAGCAGTTTAAATCTAACTGGCGTTCGGCGGCGAATAAGGTCGATGAGACCACTGTGCAAAATTTAATGGAAGTGGTTAAGCGGAAGGCAGTTCGGATTTGGCAAACCAAAAGAATAAACGAACATTTTTTCCTTTAAATATATGAATTGAACTACCAAAAGAAAAATAAGAAGATTTTTGTGATATGAATTTTGACTGAAAGAAACGATTTTTTTTTTGTCCACCAAATTTTTGCGCGTTCCAGTCTTTAATACAGCATTTATTCCCATAGAAAAATAATAAGATTTTTTTGATATGAATTTTGACTGAAAGAAACGTTTTTTTTTTGTCGACCAATTTTTGCGCGTTCCAGTCTTTAATACAGCATTTATTCAATATATATGCTTATTTGTGACTCTGAATTGTTTGTTGGGACGGTTATTAGAATAATCTCTGATTCAGCTGACATAGTGAAGAAATATGTGAGGGATTATCTGATTTAATAGTTGATCAGTAGAAGGTCTTCTGAATAATTGATCAATCTTGTAAAAATATCCAAGGGGCTTTGAAATTCTCCAAAGTTCAGTGATCGCCCTAATAAAAAATAACCATAAACGAACGATAACCCAAATCATTGAACTATTCCATAAATGGTTTGGATGATACCCAGAACACGTCGTTAAGCAAGGGCGTCTCTGAATTTGCATTAATTTCAAAAAAAAATTATTGGGAGCACTTTGAAGAAGTACCATGATCCATGGGGAAATATCGAGAGCTCCCTAATAAAATTGTTATGTTTATTTTGCTTGCGTGTTCCGGGTATCATGCAAACAATTTGTGGAATAGTTCTATCATTTGGGTTATCATTCGTATATGATATTTTTTATTAGGGCTTCGGAGAAAAATTACGAATATTAGGAACACTTCGAGAGTTTAATTTTAGGGAAGTCCAGAGAACTCTAATCTATTGAGAACTTTAAAGAACTTTGGGGAGTAACGATATCTTTGGAGAAGTCCCGAATATCTATCGGAAAAGTTCAAAGATCTTCAAGAGAATATTCAAAAAACTTTGTACATTTCACGAAAATGTTGAAAATTTCATCGAAGTTTTAGGAGAACTTAAGAGTAGTTCTGACGAGAACTTACACAGCAAAAAATTAATTTTGATATCACATCAAATTGGATGCACTTCAATCGTGTCAAAAATATGGTGTAATATTACTTGCCAAAAAACAAAAAAATATCATTAATACAGTGTATGAACTGACATTACGCTGCTTTTACTACATTTGTTTATTTTTGTGGCCATAAAAGTTACATGAGATTTTCGATATGATTCAAGTGCATCCTCTTGGATGTAATATTAAAATTTAATTTTTACTGTGTAGTTCTAAGGAGAACTTCAGAGTAGTTCTGAAGAGAAGTTCAAAGTAGTTTTGAGTAGAACTTCAGAGTAGTTCTGTGGAGGGTTATATAATAGTTCTGAGGAGAACTTCAGAGTAGTTCTGAGGACACCTTCAGAGTAGTTCTGAAGAGAATTTCAGGAAATTTCTGAGAACTCCAGAGAAGTTCCATTGGCCTCAGGAAAATTTCGTGAAATTTATGAAACTCCCCGGGAGCACCCGGAACATGTCTGGCCAGCGTGGTCGTCAGTACTTAATATGGCCACCAATGTTCTTATTTTTAAATTCTCATGTAGTTTGTTGTGTCACATGAGGATGTAGGTCCAAGTTTCACTTCTCCGGGGGTATCCGGAACATGTCCAGATCTGGCCAACATGGTCTTCAGTACTTAATATGAACAAAAATGGTCATATTTTTTTATTCTCATGTAATTTGATGGGTCGCATGAGGGTTTTGGTTCAAGAATAAACTGACCACTTCCTCGGGGGTACCCAGAACATGTCCGGATGCGGCCAACATTTTTCTGACTACTTACTTACTGCCTTGGATGATTATTTTAATCACGTCTTGAAGTTTCTGGTTAATTCAAACTTACAAAAAATACATCTGAAAACATTGAGCACTTCTCAGGTTGCCGCTCTACCGCACATTGTGTTCAGCCCTTTACGCAGTAGTCCGTGCGAGTAACCGCAGAGCAATGAGATGTAAACAGGTAAGGTCCAGTGAATTTGTCGTCTCTTTCGTTCCTCCGCTGTTTATGTCACACTCCGTCAACCATTTAAACAGTGGGAGAACGAAAGAGACGAAGAATGCACATTGCCTCACCCGGTTACATCAAATTGACTTCAGAGCTCCCGAGTTCCCGAGCTCTGCACAGAGTAAAAATACTACCCAAAATTTAAGTTCTTTTTACTTAATATTGAGTTCAGCCTCTCACTTCCCTAATAAAAATAACCATGAAAGAGAGCTTTACAACGTGTTCGAGGTATCATCCAAACCATTTGTGGGATAGTTTACCCATCCGGGATACAGTTCGTTTATGGTATTTGTTTATTAAGGTTGCACTCATTATTGTTGTCAAAAAGGAACGAGAGATCGAGGGGCACGCAATACAATGAACCGGTGCGTTGAAGTTAAAATGCAATCAAAAGTACTTAAAATAATTAATGCGTTTTGAAGTAGTACTGACGGTAAGTAAAATAATTTATCCGTAATTAATGTAATGTACTTTAATTGCGAAATTTCAACTGTAATTAATGGAGTTAAAATGTAGTTAATGCTCTACATTGTGTAATTAATGTAATTAATAGAATTAATTTAATTACAGCCGTTGCCTGCGTTGGAATTAAAGGTTATTGCGTGCCCCTAGCGAGAGATTCGACCCAACGATAAAGTTCAGCCCAATAAATTATTTTTGAGTAAATTGCATATTCTCAAATTTACGTGAATTAAACTTATTTTTGGGTCGAATATACTTAATAGTAAAGGGTGTACGAACTCAAATTACATCATTTTCAAATGGCTGTAACTTTTTACCCATTGGTTATTTTCTATTTATTTTTACTGGTGAAATTAGTTCAATGTGTATTGTTTACACTGTGTAACTTTCACTAGCAGCTGTGCAATCGTTGCGAAGATGGAGTCCAAAGAACAGCAACAGCGCAAACAAATTTTGCGCACGTGTATTATATGTATTGTATATATGTATTCAATCTAACATCCACTGGCCAGCAATGGTATTATGGAAGAAATTTGCTTACAACAATTCTTGATGTAATAATTTAAAGCAAGTTTAGTCCGGGAGTTAGATAGCGATAGCTCTACTGCAGATTCAGCAACCCACACAAGTAACCTAAAGTTCGAATTTTACTTGAGAAACGAACTCAAAAGTTCACATCTGGTTCAAATTTAGTTCCGTGGAACTTTCTTGCTGATTAACAAGACACTTCACGTACAAACAGAACTTAATGCTCTTTAAAGTACCGCCAATATTTATTGGAACCTTGAAAGTTTAACAAAAGATTCTTTTTTCCGTTCATTTGAACTGTGAAGTTCACAAAAAATGAATAAAGAACTTGTTTCGAACCTCTAACACAAAGTTCAATAGTAGTACTAACCGTACTTTTAAGCAGAGCGAAAGTTCAAAATTAATCTATGTTGAACTTCTTTCAGACTTTAAAGTACACGTAAAGTTCTAGATAAGTTCGAAGGAAGTTGAAGTCTTGAACTTGTAAGCAACTTTAGAAATGTCAATTTCTAGCAGCTTTTTTCGTCACGGATCAATTTATATTGTTCTGCGACACTGTTTGCGTTTGGCCAGAACAAAATGTGTCCACTTTTTGATTTCCGCAGCCATTGATCTGGAACGACCGAAAGCTCCTTACAGCCTCGAGCGTTCAATATTTCTACTACGGCGAATGGCATTTCTGTAAGTAAAAAATATATTTTATATTAATAAATTTCATTGAGTTTTGCGTTGCACTACCATACCTTGATGATTTTCTGAATAAAACAAGTCTCAAAACAGGTAAATTTACTACAATTAACTCAATTGTTTCGTACTTTTCGAGGTTACTGAAAACTTCTGCGGGAAACAAAACAAGCTGTCAAATGTCAAACGGCGCAAGTTCACAATAAGTTCCGTATGTACTTTTTAGCAACTTTCAAGTTCAGATAAGGTTCTACATGAACTAATCAGAGACTTTGAAGTTCAAAAATAGTTCTTACGGAACTTGAAAGTAGATTTGGCTACTCTGAAAACCATTTTTATGAATGAAATCAACATATCGAGTAAAATCATATGATATTTCACTTCGTTCACATAGAGCAGTGGTATGTATCTCGGTTTCAAAGAGGAGGACTCGAGTTCGAGACTTGCGGTAAGTAATTCAAAAACATGTAATTTAAATTAAATGTTTGACCATATTTCAAACATTTACCTTCCGACGACGCCGTAGCTCATAATAAATTCGAAGAAAACGTGGTAAGCAGCAAAATAATAGATATATTTGTTTTCTATTTTGGATTGTTGATTTCATTCAAGTTTTCTTTTTGGGCTGAATAGCATTCCTTCCAACGGTTAAACGAACTTTTTATGAAGTTTCAAGTTATTTTTAAAAGTGAAACAGCATTCTGTTAGAAGCTTAAACATCGAATGTGAACTTGGAAGTTCGGTTAATTACTTAAAAAGTAAGCTGAATAGAATTCTCTTCATAATTCTTCGAATAGCTGATTAAGCCAAAAAAAAAGGCTTTTATCTGAACTTTTGGTTGCTTGGGCATTTCAGAATGCCTGGTAATTCACGTCCACTCCGAGGTTACTTTCACATACAATAAGCCCCGCATGTAAAGACTACCGTTATCATATGAATAATGGTACTGCAAACACACTTCCAGATGTCGAAATGTGATGTTTCGAAATCTGGCGCGTATTTAGTAATATATGGAAATATGCATGTATGATTGATTTATAATCAGATGGATCTCACCAAATTCTGCCTCCGAAATAGCACCTCCACTTGCGGTAATCGAAAAAATCTTCCGCGTTGTTTTTACAACCGAATAAGACATTTTGAATCACATGCGAAGCTTTTCATTTGCATCGTATTTTTGCCTGAAGCGAACCCCACACGTATCAATATATTGACGCGAAAGGGAATTATTGACAATAATATTGATGAAGTGAATACAGAATTATTGTCAATATTGAAGTATTGACGTTAATATAGAATGTATTGACAATACGATTATTGTCAATATTAGCAAACGTGTAGGGTCCACTTGACACCTCATTCATCCTCCGGAAGGCAGAACGCCAGCACCAAGAAAAGAAAAAAATACCCCGTAAAACTCTTCTTGGGAGTTAGAAAAAGCTCCAAAAACAAGTGAAAAGAAAACCGACCAACGCGAAACCACAGCATCACAGCTACTCGAAACAAATTCTTGTCCCAGAGTTTTCACGTTGATTACAATATCACCAAAAAACTTCTTGAAACGTGATAGTTCTTAATTTACACGCGAAAATTAATATTTTTTTTTACGGAAACAGATGAAATCAGCGCCAGTGAAAACAAAACCAACTGTTCGCGGGCAGAGCCTACTGCGTTTTTTCCGTAAACAAATCAAGCATAACTTTTCAAAAGGACGTAAGTCGCAAAAATAAACAAATCGATATTTTGCATCTAACCGAATATAAAATACATGCTTTTCCTACGACCTAATGAAAAACAAGGTTTGAAATTATAATACATTATGGAAAATATATTTAATGAACGCGCTATGTGACTTTCTTTCATTGTTTTTAAAATGGTGTTGATACACCCTTTTATTGTCAACATGACTTAACTGTTAAAATTTGATGATAACACAAAAACTGCAGATACGCTCACAGTGAAGTGTCGTATGTGAAAAAACAAAGCAACCACTATCAATCAGTAAATGCGTCAAGTTTGTATGTATGTTTTTGTATTTCCGGTAGCAACATGTTTATTATTTCAAAAGTATTCTAATAAAATTGCACTTTAATCTTGACTCTAATATTGAACTTCACATACCAATCTGACCAGCGCTTTCTTAACACGAAAAACACAAAACGTATAACATCTGACAGCAGACAGGTGACCCTCCCATCTCCGCTTTTAACATCGTTTATTTCACAACTCTGGGTAGTTATGTAAATAAATCAACCAACCGACAATTCCTCAATGCTTTTCGAGCTGCCAACGTATCTTCACTGCAAAACAAAAACCGGTGTATCTGATTTGACGTATGTGAAAACCCTTCTGTCAAATAGACGAATCATGCAGGGTGTATGTAACAATCAAGGTGTGATACCGACGAATCAATCAGGGTGTATGTGAGTAGTACACAAGTAAAAGGTGTATGATTTTGTTCTATCAAAAGTATTGTCCGTGTTTGCAAAACTCGAAATTTTTCACAATTCTCTTAAGCGCAATCCCTTTCTCCAACTAATAGCACAAACAGATTTAATAAAATAGCATTAACTTTTAAATAGCATTAAATAATCTCACATAGACATTGCTATCCAATGTTTATAATTTCCTATCCAATATTACATACGTCCTTTTGAAAAGTTATGCTTGAAATGTTGCGCACGTGTCTCGAAAATCCGGATCTCTCTCATCGTGCCATCAGTAGGAAGCTGGGAATGGTAGAATCTACGGTAAGCCGTATTTTAAATCGGTACAACGAACGTTTGACCATCGATCGGAAGAAAAAAGTTCACGCGTTCAAGAGGAATCCAAACAGTAAATCACGTGCACGGAAGCTCTACACCCAGATGTTTACAAAACCGCATTATCTCGTTATGGATGACGAGAAGTATGTAAAAGCAGACTTCCGGTAGCTTCCAGGGCTCCTGTTCTTCACTGCTCATCATAAGTTCGATGTCCCTGAGGATGTTAGAAAGCAGAAGATGTCAAAGTTTGCCAAAAAATACATGATTTGGCAAGCAATTTGCTCGTGTGGAAAGCGGTGCACTCCATTCGTGACAACTGGGACGATCAATGGGCAGGTATACCATAAGGAATGTCTCCAAAAGCGTCTACTTCGACTTCTGATGACACACAATGGTCCTACGCTTTTCTGGCCGGGTTTAGCCTCATACCATAACTCGAAAGATGTTCTGGAGTAGACCATCAGCCTTGATAAGTTTAGCAAGATACACATATTTTTACCTTCAATTTGTCTTTTGACGATTGAACAATCAGACAACCCGTTTAGAATTTACAGGGGAAATGAAAACACTATTATTTTAAATATAGAAACCAACACAAGTTAAGTTGCACTTATTTTCATTATCAGGCGTAGTTTCATCATATTTAAGTTGTTAATATTGATGCACCTATCCATCTCATTATTTTAGGGACATTATAATGTCTTCCATGGTATTTTTCATGAAAAAAAAAAGCGTCTCTGTTAGAGTAGCTTCAATACCAAAACAATATTTATACCTTAATATCCAAATGGTACCTACGTTTGTATTTAAGCATGACCATCCTTTTGAAAACAGACATCACTAAAAATATCTTTTTGAGTGAACAAGTATAATTTGAATATGGAATTCAAGAAGGTCAAGTGTTGCAAGCCGTTTCCTTATAAACGGTGTTCGTCAATGCTTCGTAAATTATCCGAAAATTTGATTGAAAAACATAAGTTCCTAGAGTGGAAATTTAATTTGGATACATCTCTATCAATCTGTGATACGTGTCGCTTGAATTTGAATAGAATCGAACCATGTGCTGAAAATCTGGAACTAGAAGTGCAACTGTCAGTCATGGACATCGCGGAGCCGCACCCATCTACATCTTGACATAGCCTCGAAGAAATGCCATCAACTACGTCAATAACAACAGCATCATCTCAAGATAGTGGAGAGCAACAATTTTCCAGGATGCATAATATTGAGCTGGCATAGCTGGTATCAACGTATCGCCAATATCGACAAAAAAATTCCAGAATGTTAACTATCCCCGGAGAAAGTATATGGACATTACCAATGGCATTAAGAAACGCATCTTTGGTTTTCAAGCGGAAGAAGATGACCTGGAGCAACTTAAATTGAAAACTGCGGAACACAATGAGATGATCGGAAAACTGAAGGAGAGATTTGCTGATCCAGGTTCATCGAGCGACGATCAAATAAGGATTCTGACGATTTTTCCGAAATCTTGGTCATCGCAAACGGTAATGGACGAATTTGAAACAAATAAATACATTGTATTGCAAGCTCGATGCTTGGCAAACGGGAAAGGAGTATTGGCCACCCCCAACGAAAGGTTAGGACACGGTTTGGATCCCGAAATTAAAAACGAGGTATTGCAGTTCTTCGAAAGCGACCAGATAAGCAGAGCCACGCCAGGACTAAACGATTACGTTTCAGTGAAGAAGGAAGGTAAGAAGATTCATATTCAAAAGCGATTTTTAGTTTGTACATTGCGAGAAGCTTTTATTAAATTTCAAGAAGTTAGTAAAAATAGCATTGGATTTAGTTCATTTGCAGCACTTAAACCAAAGCATTGCAAATTACTTGGTAGTTCAGGTTCTCACAATATGTGTGTTTGTACCATCCATGAAAATATTAATTTAATGCTTCATTGTCTTAGAAAATATTCATTCGAAAAAGATTTCAACCATTATTTTGAAGAAATATTATGCAGCTCATCATTGTTATCTCCGCGAATGCGAACGTTGCCCAGGTCTCTCAGATTTTGAAAGAAGTTTTTCAGAAAAATTCGAGGAACAGGGTATGTCTGAAATATGTTTTGAACAATGGGTTTCAACTGATCGATGTAGTTTAGAGAAACTTGTAAAACCAGTAGATGGATTTGTTCCTTATTTTTGCGAAAAGTTGGAAAAACTGGTATCCTATGATTATATTAAAACTCAGCAGTCTAGTTTCTTGAGAAATACAAAAAATACTCTTAAAAATGGAGAAGTTGTCATAATTTGTGATTTTTCCGAAAATTATTCATTTGTTCTTCAAGATGCTGCCCAAAGTAGTTACTGGAATAATCAACAAGCTGCTATTCTTCCTTTTTACATTTATTATTCAGAATCAGGTAGAATTAAAAATTCATAACATATAAAAACATACCAATCAAAAGTTCATCAAATAAAAAGATATTCAACGAAAAGGTTTATGTACAAATTATTATTATTAAAGACGATCGAAAGTAATAAATGTAAGATGCAAATAAAAACGCATGGGTATTTCATTTATTTATATTATTTATCTTATAAGTTTAAAACCAATCTTCCAATAGTCTATTGGTGCAAGGGTAAGTTGAAGGTAAGTACATGCATATCTTGCAAAACTTATCATATTTGATAGACAATCACGTATAACTTACGAAAAGGGCATATTTTCTGCAAAAAATTTAATGATGAAAGTAAATTTGAAATATCTTGAAAACGGTTACATTTAGGAAGTTTATAGATATGAGCACTATCGTTTGAAATGATTTTTATATTCATATACTGACATCAGACTGAACATTTTGCCGTAAATAATGAAAGTTTCAAAAATGCCTTAAAAGTTGCTCTTAGAAAAACTTTTTTATTAAAAGTTTGTCCATCCTGGAGTTGTTTTCAAAACTTCTGCTTTCTATTCAAGTTTTTATTAAAAAAAATATAAAAAAAAATCAAAAATACGTTTTTTTTTGTTATTTGAATTTTGAGGTTTATTTTTAATTTTTTTTTTTGTAAAAAAACCAAAAAAAAATTCCGTGTATATTTTTTTTTATAAAGCCTTATTAGTTTCCTACAACTCCTTCTTAGTAATTTTTTTCTACAACCAACTGTTTTCGAACTACATTTTTTTTTTAAAGTATGTGTGCAAAAACACATAGGCCCTTTTCAAAAATTACCCTTGAGTCAAAAGGGTCTCCTCTCCTGCGGAAAATACTTGGTCTATCATACTGAAAATATGTGCCAAGTATCATTCAGATCGAAGATAGTCAAGTTTGGTGACTGACCGATTTGGCGTGGAATTGGTCATATATGACCGACCCGCAGCGACTCACTAAGAGCTACTGATTCCGATCCATAGCATAGCGGTGCAGCTTCTTCCTCCTTTGATGGTTGCTTATGTGGCCTCTGCAGCTCGCTGCTTGCAGGCAGCCTTTCATTGTTACTTTACTGGAGAACAATTTTCAACGCCACACGCCGAAAGCACTGCTACTGCTGCTACTAATTTCGACGACCGAACACCACCACACAGTTGTGTGGTCGTTGGGAGCGTGTGGTTCTGAGTAAAGAGCCTAAATTTATAAAGAGGCGACATTTCAAAATTGGAACAATCGATTGTCTGTCAAAGTCATAGGAAAAGTCATTCCAATCGAGCAGAAGACCTGTCAAATGGATAAGATGTCGTCTCTTTATAAATTCAGGCTCTTTAGTTCTGAGTATGGCGATGAGTGTGCAAAATATTACGCAATTCCATCCTCCCTATTCGTACGCGCCCGAGGATCGGAGGCGAATGCCACTTCGACTTGTTTCGTCTACCTACTACTCTTTGACGACTGTGCTGGGGAAGCAGCATATGCATGTAGGTAATTGGTGGATTTGTTAGTTAATTCGACGTTTTAGGACAATGCTGGACATTTACCAGTTTTTCAATAGTTTCTTGTTAAAAATCAACATTCAGCATTGTTATCAATGCGTACCCATATTTCTGATCGATTGGTGGTAAAATTATTGAACTTGGACCAGGGGCAGCTGAGTTATTAAAATTCAAAATCTTTCTTAATTTGTTACATATTCCATTTTCGGTTTTCACAAAGTGTACCCCCATATAGAAATCAAAGACGTAGTCCTACGTCAAAAAAACAATCAGTATACAGCCGGCACCGGTGGTGTAGTGGTAAGCGTGACTGCTTTCTCACCCCAATGGGTCTGGGTTCAATCCCAGCCGAGATCGGTGGGATTTTTCTGAGGCATAAAAATCTCTGGTCACGTCTTCCTTCGGAAGGGAAGTAAAGCCGTTGGTCCCGGCCCATGTGTCCGATATCCTACGCAGGTGTGGAAGCTGCCTTCCTGCACATTCGATTGCCGTCAATGGATGGCAATCGATGTCCGTCGCGGTGATTAGCACTAGATTGCGGAACAGAGACCGACGTTAAATAAAGTAAAGAAGAAGAAGAAGAAGAAAAATCAGTATAATCAGAATGGTGTTTAACGGCGCCGGTGGTGTAGTGGTAAGCGTGATTACCTCTCACTCCAGCAGGCCTGGGTTCAATCCCAGTCGGCGCCGCCGGGATGTTCTGAGGCATAACATCTCTGATCACGCCTTCCTTCGGATGGGAAGTAAAGCCGTTGGTCCCCGGTTCATGAGTTGATGGGTCGATAGGTAGGGTCCAGGTGTGGGAGCTGTCTTCCTGGCACGTCGGTAGCATTGGTGCTCAGCACGGAAAACAAGATCGACGGAAAAAACAAACCAAAGGAAAAAAAAAAAAAAAAAAGAATGGTGTTCAGGGGCTAGGTGTTTTTTAAGGAAGTTCTAATCTCAAACGAAAACATGTCGTGGGAGGTGGGAATCAATAATTGATAATTATATTATTGATTATTGATTGAATGATTATTATAAAAATCTGGATAAAACCAAATTTGTCTATGAAAATCCGGATGTATGAGGTAGGTATTTATCATTTTATAACGAAGAAGAAAAACAGGAGAAAACCTGATGAATCATGTGGCTGTGTGAATTTAGGTTAATTATAATGATCATGAAAATATATATTCTTCAAAGAAATGCGTCAATGTTGGGTACTATTGATAAAAGATTCGAAATTGTCGCAGTCATTCAAATACATATAGCACATTTTCAATCAACACCTACACAAAAAAAAGACAGTTGTGCCCAATAAAGCTATTAAAACAAACTTCGCACATACTGGCCCAATTAAAAGAATAATTAATGATGACGTTGTATTCGTTCCGGCCTAAATTTTATAAAGAGTCATATACCACTGCTGTAGAGGACGATGGGGTAAGACGTCCAAATATAAAGTTTTCTTTAAATGTTGAGGTATTACAGAAGCTGTAAGTTTGACTTGTATCGAGGTAAGACGACCACTTTTGGATGGGATATGATACCGTGGTCCCCCGGTAATCTGACAGTTTTTAGTTTGAACACTTTTTAATTTGTTGTTTATTAATTTATTTGATAAGGCTCAACCGAATTAACTTTACAGAGCCGAGGATTCTTGGTCACTTTACAATACATCTTAAAACTATAGTCAAAAGGTACAACACAATAAACACTTTATCTTCCGCTATCCAAAAAGCCTCCTCCATCAAAACTGGAGCCGCTTCCAGTAGTTTCATTGTATGGCAAATTGTTGTACGCCAACGAGGGTCAGAGCGCGTCCATTGCAACAATGGACGCAAAACGTGGTCAGCACTCACACACTCATCACGAAACGGTTGCTTTCCAAAATCGACGACGCATCGACCGAAAGAACTGCTGATGAAGAACAATGAGGAGGATCACACAATGGTTGCTGCCGAGAAAACAGACGATCGCGTAGCACACATCGAGAGTGGCCTGCTTTTGTCGACAGCCGAGTGAACACTGACTTTTTAATTTGAACCCCGTTAATTTGCACGCCGTTCAAACTATAAATTGCTCAAATGTCACTTCGCACTTGGAATGGAGTAAAGCGAAATGGAACGATGCAAAACAGAACCTCGAATACAAACAAAACAGCAAATAAAGCAACCAGAACAAGCTTTTGTGATGCTCGTAGGGTTAATAGAAGTTCATATTACAAATGAACCCCGTGTACGGGGGTCCACGGTGTACCTCAGGGTTGGAACTGAACGCAGTAAATGACAATATCTAGTTTCTGAAATACAACATGTTGTTTCGAAAATATTTGAAGATTTGTTATCAGAATGAATTCGGAATACGGGGGTCTCGGGAGATCTTCTGGAGGATCTGGAATTGAAACTAGATTCTGCTGTTCTACGCAGTTTATGTTTCCGGCAATGTTGGTAAGTGATCAAGGTCTTCCAAATGGTGATAAAGAACAGATAAATTTGGAATGTGAACTTCCCGTGTACCTATAAGCTACATCTTGATATCCTGACCATCTTGGAAGCTGCTATTTTCGGCAAACTGGAACTGGTGCGAACTTTCAGTATATGGTTTTCCTGATGATACACATACAAGCGCCGTATAGTGAGATCTAATCTAATCTAACACCAACACAGCCAGTTCTTGAAAGCATCCTGGAAAATGATGGATATACCTCCATCATCTTTCTTTGTTATTTGATATATGATACACATCAAAGATTTATAAAAAAAAACGATCAGGGCCACTGTGCGGCATTTAAGGGGCAAGATGATTCAGATCTAAGATTTAATATTTAAACACGATGCTATATAATCCAATAAATCGATGAAACGTGGACATCTCGTACCGTTCTCTGTTATGTAATTTATAAATAGTTGGGCATTCAAGCGCTGTATAGTGAGAAAATTCTAAACTAATCTGTTTCTTATCCAAGGTTAGTTCTTAAATCTTTTTATTGAAGATATGTTCAGCCTTGTACAACTTCTCAGATGATCAGGACATCAACGTGAAGTCCACATGCACACAAGAATCCTAAGCCAACCTGTTAGCTGGTCAGCTGAACTACTTTTCCGAAGACTTTGCCCAAGACAGTAACCTTCTATAAGGTCAGGATCATGTGATATTGAAAGTGACCGTCTTACGCAACAATCCGTTGTATCCAATCTTACTCCTCATGGCTTTTTTTGGATCGTAATAAAACATCATCAAATGAATAGGAAATTTATTTAATATCAATGTAATTAGGAGAAGTACTTTAAAGATTCACTAAAATTCTACTTTAAGCTTAGGGTGAGCCGTCTTACCCCGTTGTCCCCTATCCGGCCCACTTGCAACTTGCATGGATTTTTTTTCGCTCACGGAGTGCTATAAATTTTTTAGCCAAGCCAATATACCGAACCCGATCCACTACGAGAGCAAAAAGCCAAATGAAGTAGATTGCGGGCGACAACAAGTGCATATGCATACATTGCTGACTCTGACATGAACATTTATGTAGTGACAGCCAGTATTTAACCACATGAAAGATTTTTTTTTTCATCCAACAAAGGCTGCAGCAGCAGATTCACGCTGATTATACAACAGAAAATAAACGCTTAATTGCTGTAGAGCCATTTCAATTTTATCTTCTTCACTCGACACCGTTCGGAAATTTCATAGAAATTTCTGTGATTTATTGCTGGATTTAGCGTTAGTTTAAATGATAATGCATGTTTATTTCCGTGAAATAGTGCATTTAGATTGTACGCGAATTTAAAATAATTGTTTCGTTATACATATTTATACCCAAAAAGTGACTTTCGTATTGCAAGCATAACCATCTATTATTTTACTAACGGTAAACATTGTTCTTTTTTTGCAGAGCTAACCCATGCCGCCACTAGGATCCAGGCATGCTTCAGGGGGCACATGTCCCGGAAAGAAGGCGGCAAAAAGGAGGACGAGGAAGATGACAAGAAGGATGTCGATATTGATGAATTGACCAAAAAGGTATAATAAAATCCAAACCTCCAACATCAAGCAACCTAAACCGTAAGGGTAACCTTTCGCATAACATAAGCATTCCTAAGCGATGTAGCTTGCTTGATCATTTTTTTCCACAGTCATGGTATTGAGTTTTTCACTTGTTTAAAGGTTGCCGAAGAACTCGATATTGATATGGACGATCCGGAGCTGCACAAGGCGGCTAGCAAAATACAGGCCTCGTTCCGTGGCCACAAGGTTCGCAGGGAGGTCCCCGACGCCAAGCCGGACGACAAGTAGGATGGCAACTTGCATTTGCACCAGTAAACAAATTTGAATAAAAAATAAAACTACACTAGATTGCATCCATAAATTGAAATATTAAACTACAAGGAAATTAACATGGAAACCATTCACCTTACAGATCAAAGTGAAGTTAAATAAAATGATGTGTCGATTATAAAATATATGACAACTACATTAGTACACTTGTTATAATTTTATAACTTTTATCGAAACGATACAGAAAACATACACATATAGTGCAATGCGATTCGGCATATTTTGAAATTACAGAGAAATGACTTTATAAAAAAAACCAAACATTTGCGAACAATTAACGTACGACTTTCGATGAAGCATCAATACATTCTTTCAAGTTTTAGAATAACCACTGCTAATTCCATTGTCATCATAGTTCCTTCTCTAAATTACGAAAATAGAAATTCAAACGTGAAGATCAAACACACTACAATAGCGAATAACAAATCTGGAACAACGATTCGGCACTAGTGACACTCCCCAAAAATCGTATCCCAAGCCCATTTATAAAACAATTTAGCGACAACACACACACACACACCAGAAAAAACTACAATCCAGAGCAGTGTTAGCATATACCTATAACTAGATTTTGCAGAGTTTTGTCCATAGCAGATTACAACACACCGATAAAAAATTGTGGTCAAACTACAACGCATACACATAATAAACCAATACTGGAAAACAACATCAGCTAGTAAAAAATAAGAAGCATTCAATTGCAGTGAGCTTTAAATCCCGATTAAATTAGTGAAGCTAAACAGTTTGTTGTTAATGCACTATATCACATACCATTCATAACCAATCCGTAAGAACCATCCAATCTATGTTTAGCACAAAACCAAATTGAATCTATGAATTGATTGAAGCTAATACAAAATACTACACTTCTTGAATTGGAATCTTCTACACTGAAGCAGATTAACTTAAGAGTTATGAAAGACACATATGAATTTCATAAGCGCGACTTATGAAAGATCTTTGTCTAACATGTGTTAGCTCTTACACGCCTTTATCCATTTCATTTTCCTAAGCATTGACAGACGAGTGGTCCATACCAGGGTCCTGCATTTACGAAACAAAGATAAGAAAATGAACTCTCCGCAGAATCGGTTAATTTCGAGCAATATCATTTTCGCGTAGGTCATCGTGTTTCTTGTTATCGAGTCACGATGAAAATTCCTCTTATCAAACATGACTGGACTATCGTCGTCATTTGAAGCAAAGACTTGTTTCAATTGACGCAATAAATGACTCGAAAACCGAGGGGGACGACTCTATCTACGCTGCAGGAAAGATTGTGTTCTGCTGTGGCTAGCTGCTCACACGCTGTGTAGATAGAAAGAAGATTGATGACGATTCTGAAGATTTCCTGCAAAAAGATGATGCTCGATGCAAGTAGATGCGAGAAATGCAGGAAGATTTTTCAAAGATTGATTCGCTAGTGTGAGATGTTTTGAGCATCTCAAATTGTCGAAAACTGCTTCCTTCGTTTTTTTCCACTTTCACTTCAATTCGGGGCTTATTCGACTTGTCACGACGACGCAGGCATCAAAATATAGTATCCAGATAGTTTCCGCACAATATAGGTTGCCGATATGGATGGCATCCAGATTATATGTAGTAAAAATATATTATTTTATATTAAACGAAAACTAAATTAACGAGGCCATTATGGACTCCAAGATGGTGGCCATCGGGGTCAGGGAAAGTCTCAAAAACCCCCACAATATGGGTATTTTCGGAACGCGGACTACACGGAGGTGCGGAAAATCGATATTTGATGTTATTTTGGAATCCAAAATGGCGGCCATCGGGTTTCAGAAAAGTGTCAAATACCCTACAATAGGGTATTTTTGGAACGGGGATGCCACGTAGATGGCAAAAATCGATTACCGACGATATGTTGGAATCCAATATGGCGGCCATCAGGATTCATAAAGTGTCAAATATCCTACAATATGGGTATTTTCGGAACGGAGGCGACGCGTAGATGCCGAAAATCGATATTCGATGCTATGTTGGACTCCAATATGGCGGTCATAGGGTTTCAGAAAAGTTGTCAAATACCCTACAATATGGTTATTTTTAGAACAGGGACAACGCGTAAATGCCGAAAATCGATATCAGATACCACTTTGGAATCCAATGTGGCGGTCATCGGGTTTCACAAAAAGCGTCAAATACCCTAAGATCTGGGTATTTTCGGAACGGAGACCACGCGTAGATGCTGAAAATCGATATATGATGCCATTTGTGGGTTATTTGACAGTTCTTCCACAGAAAAACAGACGTAGCTCTTTGAAAAAAAATTTCTTGTAAACATAGTATCTCAAAACATAGGACCTCAGTAACGACATCTCTCGGGCTTCTCGCGGAAAACAAGCTTACTCGCTAACTTGCAAACAATATTGCATAAAAGTTCTATAGAATGTATAGAAACGTCAAAGTGATCCGATGCCAGCGCTGAGGCGAGTAGTTCACGGAACTGATAATATTCAAATCAACCGTTAAATGCGTGAACGAAGATACACAATGAAGAGTTACGTCTGTTTGTCTGTGGTTCTTCTAAAGTTGGAAGCTACCATCTTGAATTTCAAGATGGCGTCGCACATCTATTTCTGGCTTCTAGATGTCAGCCCGATTCCAAAAAATCCCACATTGATCGGTATTGGACCAGGGTTGCTTCCACTCACTTGCTATAAAAAAATATTTTTCGGAATTATGCAATCATTAGATGTTATAATGATATGTTGTACTTGTAAGTAACAAGAAGAGGGTGTAAAGTATGTGTTTGACTGATAAAACCTGTCAATTCCGCTTTCAGAGCGTCACAATCAGCGATCTTATGATTCATGAGCGTTCACTCAGAGTGAGCGCTCACGAGTCGTAAAATCGCTGATTGTGACGCACTGGAAGCAATATTGACAGATTTTATGAGTCAAACATATACTTCATGATCTCTTCTTGTAACTTACAAGCACTAATTAGCATTATACTATTTCATGATTTCATAATTCCGAAAAACATTTTTTTATAGCAAGTGAGTGGAAGTAACCCTGTATTGGACAGTATTTCACAGTTTTTCTGAACCAAAGCCGCCATCTTGGGTTTAAAGACTGCGTGATATCAATTTTTGGCGTCGGATATCGATTTCCGGCTTCTACACGTTACCCTGATTCTAAAAAACCGTTTGTATGGGTATTTGATACAATTTACAACTTTTTTTTATACCGAAAGCCACCATCATGGATTTCAAAATGGCGTCGGATATTGATTTCCAATCTCCAGACGTCACCCCGATTCCAAAAATACCCATATTGATGGGACGGCATAAGCATCTCCCATTTTTTTCTGAAATACGAAGCTGTCGTGACCGGACCGAGGTTTCCAGTATCGGTCACGGCTACACGAATCTCGGCTGCTATGCTTCCACTGCTGCTGCCGCTGTTCCTGCTGCTGCTGCTACTGCTACTGCTGCTGTTGCTGCTGCTCGTCCGTCGCTTTCAGCGTTCGTCACAAGAATGCCTTCTGTGAGACTTTTGACTTAAAATGATCTTTATTTCTTGTGTTTGTGTGGTTTACATGTATGAATTTTCAAGTGACACAGATGCGTCTTTTCAACTTTAGTACATTTGACATTTTAATTATTAATTACAGTTCCTAGTCCTATCAGGCCTGTTTTAGAGAATGACCAACTTGGTGGGATTGGTTTGTTTTAAATTGAAAAAGGAAACTACTTATAACTACTATTTACAACTACAACTACTATATACACCTAACCTACTATATACAAATTGTTTATCAAAGCATGTTCTGATAAATTACATTTTTGTGCAAATTGAGTCTTAATTTCGTTAATTTTGGAATCTATTTTGGCAATGCCTGCCTCTTCATGTAAATTTGTTATTCTAGTGTCGAAAGGACGATCAACAACCATCCTCAGCACTCTATTCTGAGCGACCTGAATTTTGTTCCTGTGAGTCTGTGCACATGATTCCAACACCGGAGCTGAGTAGAGGATCGCAGGTGCTATGATTTGTTTGTAGACAGCCAGTTTGTTCACCTTTGAGAGGCGGGATCTGCGGCAAATCAGCGGATACAGACACCTAACCAAGGCAGAACACTTGATTACAGTTTTCTCTACATGCGAACGGAAGAGGAGCTTTTCATCGAACAACATCCCGAGATAGGTAACTTCGGAAGACCACTCAACCCTTGTGCCATCCATGATTACAGTACAAGATGGAGCCGGTTTTAGTTTGGGCGATTGCCGATGAAGGAACATGATCGCTTGTGTTTTGGAGGGATTAATTTTAATTTTCCACGTGGTGGCATTATCAGCAAAGGCGTTAAGGCATCGTTGAGGTTTGTTCGTTATTTCGCGAGGCATCCTTCCTTTGACGGCTATTGCGGTATCATCTGCGAACAGGAAAAACACGCAACCGTCTCCGAGGGGAGGAATGTCGGAAGTGTAGATGCTGTAATGCAACGGGCCCAACAGACTGCCTTGCGGGACTCCTGCTGGGATGGACAACGTGTCTGAAAGACAACCATTCAACGATACCTTAAACGACCTTTGCTGGAGGTAGTTACGGGTGATTTTAACCAGATGTAAAGGGAAGTTGAAGTTACAAAGCTTGTACACAAGTCCGTCATGCCAAACATTGTCAAACGCCTTTTCAACGTTTAACAAGGCCATGGCTATGGACTTGGATACAGCTTTGTTACTTCGGATGTTATTCATCACCCGTACTAGCTGGTCATTGGTGGAGTGCCCCTTTCTGAACCCAAACTGTTCCGGAAGGAGAATGTTATTTTCCTCGACAAACTTTAGCAAACGATTGAGAATGAGTTTCTCGAACAATTTGCTCAGCGCTGAAAGGAGGCTGATGGGTCTGTAGCTTGAAGGCAATGTTGGATCCTTACCGGGTTGCCTTCTGTGAGCTTAGGTAGCCCATATTTATACCCAAAGAATATTCCCTCTTTTACACAGCGCTGCTAACTGTCCCGGGATTTTCCCTCACAAAGCAATGATAGTTAGATTTTATTCACATTCACGCTACTTGGGTTTACTCAAATTAAGCGTTTAATTACATGACTTAATTTTCATTTTTTTTAATCATTATTATTCCACACGAACTCTATCTACCACACAAGCCGCCATATTGGATTTAAAAATGGCGTCGGATATCGATTTCCGGCCTCTAGACGCCATCACGATTCCAAAAATACCTATTGACGAGTGCACGGATGGATTTGAGTTCACTCACTCGACAAAAAGTGACACAACAGCGGGGCCCTGTTTACTAAAAATGAACATATGAATAATACTCACGTAACATTTGAAACGGGTCTATCGTCAATATTGATGGGTATTTGACAATATTTCCCACTTGTTCTAAAATCGGAAGCCGCCATCTTGGATTTAGAATTGGCGTCGCATATCAATTTTCGATCTGTAGATTACAATAATACCAATATTGATGTGTATTTGGCTGTATTTCTACTTTTTCGTAAATCGGAAGCTGCCATCTTCGATTTCAAAATGGTGTCGGATATCGATTTTCATCCTCTAGACATCATCTTGGTTCCAAAAATACCTTTATTGATTAGTAGGGTAGAGAACTACTTCGGCCTAAGCGCCCATTTTGGGCCTATCGAGCAGAAAACTTCAAATAAATCCATGATTTCAGAGTTAAAAAGTCAACTGTGCATTTGTTACGATACTTTAAATAATAAGCTACGGAACGAAGTCAATGAGAACGCGTGATATGAAGGTTTGCATCCATTATTCCCAAAAACAAAAGAAGCGCTCCGACCGAATCAATTTTTATCTTCATCCGATAGGCCGAAGTGAATTCATTGGCGTTTCAATGGCGTTACAATGCGTTAGGCAAAGTTTAGAATCCGTAGGCCGAGTTTGGCGTCAAGAAGCAGTGTTAGACTTTTGACAATATTTCAACGATTGGTTTCTCTTTATAAAATCTAACGATACATACGGAAAGGTAAATAAATTTGGAAGCCATCAGTAATAATAACATTCCGTTTGGTGCTAAACTGCGCTAGATTAAGAAAGATTAAGTGCGGGTTGTGCTTAATAGGCCGGAAATGGGGTATTTAACCCTATTTGACAGCATTTCCCACTTTTTCTAAAACTGGAAGCCGCCATCTTGGATTTAAAAATGGCGTCGCATATCAATTTTTGATCTCTAGAAGTCACCCAGATTAAAAAATACCCATATTTATAGGTAAACAAACCACCCAACAATGATAAAATTTACAGATCTATGCGCATACGCTCCAATGAACCGAGTGAACATTCAACAAAAGTCATAAAAACTGCGCGAATTTGTTTCGAACAGCTTCGTTTCAATCACAAACGAAGTGACAGACGGAGCGGCTCGAAAACTTTATTGACTAACCTGCTATTGCAATTTTTCAGTGTACCACATGGCACACTGAGGTAACTCTAAGACCACTGGGTCCCGAAGAAAATCATTATTATTTTTGGCTCACTCAGTACCAGAACAACGGTCCCAAGCAGTCCCAAGCTATTTCACTCACCCCTGCATGTTCTGCATGAATCCACGCACCCCTGATGTTATCTGTCAAACTTTCATAGCGAATCAAAACAAACATAGTGTAGTAATAGAATTTCAACTAGAATAGGGTACGTTAATCGTTTGCTTGGGACCAATAGGCTACTAAAGTGGTGAGCCAATTTAAAATCGTTAGTTTCGTATTGATTATTGGTTGAATGGCATGGTTCACACGTTCAACTCGCGTTCAAGTCAGTTGAATTCAACTAGGTCAATTGACTTGCTCTGTCTAAACACAGCTTTATAGACTCGGAAACTACTGAACCGATCGGCGTGAAAATTTGTATGCAGTTGTTTTTGGGGCCGGGAAAGGTTCGAGACCCCTCCTCCTCTGCATAACTATTCTATTAAATTTTCGATCATTTAGTTGCAAGCGTAGCAACGCTCGCACAGGGTTCAGCTAGTTACATATAAGCTCCAATCCTCCACTTGAGTGACATCCCATGACCTTCACACTATATATATAATGCAATCGCAGCACACACCTAATAGAGATCATTAACCTTCATAAACTGTCAGCGAAATCTTCATAATAGAAAAAGGTGAGTTTGCCAGTATTAGTAATTAATCCATGCATAGAGATAATTTAATGAACCAGAACCTGGACGAACACTTGCGCCTACCCGAGGGATTATAGGTCAGCGAAGGCATCTGACTGAAATAATTTTAATATAATACATATAATAATCAGCGGTGCCGGTGGTGTAGGGGTAAGCGTGATTACCTCTCACCCCAGCAGGCCTGGGTTTAAACCCAGTCGGCGCCGCCGGCATAACATCTCTGATCAGTAAAGGGAAGTAAAGCCGTTGGTCCCCGGTCCATGAGTTGATGGGTCGATAGGTAGGGTCCAGGTGTGGGAGCTACCTCCCTGGCGTCGGTAGCATTGATGCTCAGCACGGAAAACAAAATCGACGGAAAACAAATCAAGGGAAAAAAAATACATACAATAATTGATATCATTAATTCATGTTTTAATACTAATTAAGACTTAACATAGAAGAATAGCAATATGGCAATAACACTAAGAAAATCATAAAACTGTACAAAACAGATGCAAATCTATCGAGTCTTCAATTCCCGATAAGCTTTCTCAAGCATTCGTTTCTTCCAGTTAACATAGGGCTCTATTTTTTCCGGTGAGCTGTGCTTCAATCCGATCGTACGTGTATCTACCGCTGTTTCTTCAATAAGCCTTGGCTCTGTTTCGTTCGCTTTGCTGACCTTCGATTTCTCAGACGCATCTACATCAGCAAAACTAGACAAGAAATTTTCCCAATTCTTCTCCAGCATGCTCCACTGTGTCGGTTTCAAGTGGCTAAACGCAACCAGTTTGGTTTTAGGTGGTTTTACCTTCAGCTTCTTGCAAGCTTGATAGACGGCCATCGCTGCATATTGCGGATGGGCGAAGTCAATTTCGGAACTTCCAGCTCCGCCCACATAGCGTTTGTAGTTCTCCAACAGGATAGAAGCTTCCTTCTGAGCCTGATTTAGTCCAAGTTGAATACAAATCTCGCTGATGCCGATCGTTTTACTGATATCAAGTATTTTCTCCGATGTTCTCTTAGCATTTGCATAGGTGGATTTGTTCATAGCACAAAGTTTAAGAGCGATTTCGTTATCAAACGGAAGACTCAAAAGGGTAGTGGCTAAATTTATGCAGATAGTTGCCTTAGCATAATCGCCCAGATTAGTTGCTCCTCCGGTGCATTTTAACTGCAACAACCGAAATAATTCTGTCGATTTCCTGAGGCGATTAAATTCAACATGTTTAGTAAACTTTTGTAGTCAGGTTCACCGGCTAATACTTACGGTAAAAGTTGATCGTGTTGCGAAAGACCCAGCTTATGGATCATTTGAATTAGCAGTTTATTTTCCGAACTAGCCATTGTTATTTTATTTAGATTATTACCTAAATGACTACTTTCTTTTAAATAAAAAGTGTTGTTTTTGGATTCTTCAAAATATCTTCTGGTGTCGATCTTTCAACAATTTTTGAAGTTCTGTTGAATTTCGCGCGCTTTGCAGTTGTCAAATAATTTGTTTAAATGAAATATTTCTACACACGCCAACATGAAAGTCCCCATTAATGGGTAAAAAATACCCATTTTGAACAGAAGTTAGCGTGACTGCCTAAAATTATGTACATATCAGAGAATAATAGAACGGTAATCCTACAGGGTTAGAACATGCTATTCGCTTGTATTTTTATAACATTTTTTCAATGTATTTTGCAAGGTGATAAATAAAATTGATTTTCTTTTACGCAATACATTTTCTTTCGCAATACCTTCAACCCTAATCAAAATGTTATAGTTAATTTTCTTAACGACGTGTTCGGGGTATCATCCAAACCATTTGTGGAATAGTTCAACAATTTGGGTTATCGTTCGTTTATTATAATTTTTATTAGGGAAACCAGTTCATAATGTTAATGTACACACTTAGATTGTTTCACCGAGATGGGCACCACCGAGCAGCTCGGCATTTTATTTTGCTGGATCTCAGTGAAAAACTTGCCGAGATTCAGCTAACAAACGGGAATTTTGCCAAGATCTCAGCTAACAATCATATTTTTTGCTGAATAAAATAAAATGCCGAGCTGCTCGGTGGTGCCCATCTCGGCAAAACAATCTAAGTGTGTATATTAAAGAAATGGGTGTCTATTATTTTCTATCAAAACAAAACCATTCCATACACAGCAAAAAAAAATGTAATTTCGTTCAACGTAATTCAAGCTGATGTATGAAATAATGTTGTAATAGCAAAGAGCAGATACAATATTACATCAATGGATCTAATTTTGTTCGCAAAATCGATGTACATCGTACAATGTGATATTACACAACCGATGGATTGACCTGGTTGCAGCAGTTTCGATGTAATATTCAACAACTTTTTTTGCTGTGTATATAACTTCGGTCAAAAAATTACTGATCTATTCAGCTATCGAACGCCCGAGTTGTCGTCAAAATATAGCGATCGTTTCGGATTTGCCAATGAATGCCTTGATTACCGAGTCCTCGTCATCTATTTTGATTACCGAAACAATCGCCGAGCGTTCAACTGTTCTCTCGTCAAACAAAATATCGAGTTCAGCGGAAAAAAAAAGTATGTGTGCAGGTTGGGATTCGATAGTCTGAATTTAGGTTCGAAATTCTCAAACTTTGGGTAGTTTTGTTTTACAGTATTCAAATACTGAAATATTTCAACAACATTCCGAAGCTTAACTCAAGAGCACAGTTTGTTAACTTTGCGTCAAAATCCATTCATTTTTTGACAGCAGTGTTTATAATTTTATCGTCTTTCAGCAGCGTTGTCAAAAACAAAACAACGAGTGAAGAGCTTGGGTTAAAATAGTGGAAAAAACATCAAATTTACAATTTGAATTATTTTCTAGGTAATATTTGGCTGGCATATTTATTCCTAGAACTATTTCAACTATATTTTTTCTATTGTTCAACAGGTTCATCCAATCATGGTTACAATCGGTGAAGCTTACTCGCCGGTCGACGGGATTGTTTACTCGACTAACGATGTCAAGGTTAAAATCGGAGACAGAATCATCGCTCCCGCTGGAGCCCTACATCTCACGGAAAGGTCAGTTAAATAGAAAAAAAGCATTCACGGAATTCATTACGAATAAGGAAAATGTATGTCTTTCAGTTCATTAGTATGGAGTTGCGAAGAGCGTGACAGTAGCATTTCTATCCCATGGCCCCGTGTTGGTGTTCAGGCAGTCACATCCAATCCGGAAAAGTGTATCTACCTTATGCTGGATATCAATCTCATATGGCCGGGATTCTACGAGGGGCGAGCTCAAAACAATGGCAATGGTATAGGCGAGGGAGAGGACGAGGAAGACGAACACGATGAAGGCCACGAATCGGACGGGTCCGAGAATGAGATGACGGAGATGTGGCTGCAGCCAGCGACACCGCAAATCGTCGATGAAATTTACAGTGCGATGCGGGAATGCCAGAGTTTGAATCCGGATCCCGGCGCGGTGAGTGAAGACGAAGACTACATGGAAGCGGAAGAGGACGAACTGGGGGAAGTGGACGACATGCGAAACTTACAGCTAGACGGTAAGATCCAATGTTGATGTAGTTTTTCTTTTACTGATGCATGGCAACTAACGGTTGATTATGGTGAAGATAATCGTGATTCTAATTGCAGACGAGGATAAATTTGCCGATGCAGAGGAATAGGCTGCTTCATTTCCGATTGTGTAACACGTGGACAACGCATCGCATTTTATTTAAGAACACACTGGAAAACAACCACGCTGCGGTCTGCCAGCGTAAATTTATTTTGTGTTAGGTTTATGAAACTATTCCATGTATCCACACGAATCTGAGAAATGTAAACACAATTTGAAAAATAAAGCCATGAATTGTATCAATTTTAGCTGGTGTAGATTTGTTCCGCCCCACTTTGTTGCCCTATGGAAATATGGTTTATTTATTGTAACACACAAAAATGAGTGATGCACAGATAACCACCCCTATTCCCTATTTCGATCGAAATCCATTTTCTATACAAACCGTATTGAAATCCCGTTTTGATCGAAATAGAGGTGAACTAAACTTGCAAAGCTTCCCGAATTTTTTTTTTTTTTTTTTACTGTTGAGCATTGTACGACAGTTTGCGGAATAGTGTTTCGTGGAATATCCCATTTAACAGCATTTTACATACTGAGTTTTATTTTGAAAACTGATTTAGTTTTTAAACATCTATTATTATTGGTTTTTAGAGATCTAACCTCGATTTTAGTGGATGAAACCGATAAAATGGATTTCTCCGCCTATAAATCAATAAATCAAGCTTTACAGTATTTGTTTGGCAAAATTTGAATAAATCTGGGACTTAGTGAAAAATATTCAATGCGTTATTTCTGTTTGCTTGTAGTATTCTACTTCTTCCTCTTCGCATTTCAAGCTTATTGCATATCGCATATTAGCTTATTGCGTGCTCTCAACTAAGTGTTCTAGATGCACTTCCACAGTTATTAATTAAGAGCTTTCGATGCCTGTACCATTTTTGCATTGGTATAATTGTGTGGCAAGTCCAATCATACTTCTAATGCCCAGGGAAGTCGAGAAATTTTCCAACCCGAAAAATTCCTAGACCGGACCGGGAATTGAACCCAGCCACCTCCAGCATGGTCTTGCTTTGTAGCTGCGCCTTTACCGACTGAGCTAAGGGAGGCGGTGGTTTTAGTATGAAAAGATTAAAAGGAAAATGTGTGTGTGTACAATGAAGAGAAATAAAAAAAAACACCGTTTTTTAAGGCCACATTTTTCCTAACCGATGAATGATTGATTTTTTTACCAAAGCTGCTGCTTCAAAACGTGAATTTATTAGATAAAGGCAAATTTTTAACATGTTTGAAATATCACGGACGCTCATATCACTTCTATTCGACAAAAGAAAGAATTCATAATTCTAAGAAAAACTTGTACGTTAATGAAAAATTACAAAAACATTATGTTAAGTTAGAAACTAATGGCCCTTTGATCGCACACTTTAGAGCAAAATTATGATTACAACGCTACAAAGCAAGACTATGCTGGAGGTGGCTGGGTTCGAATCAGGGTCCGGTCTAAGAATTTTTCGGGTTGGAGAAATTTAGAGCATGATTATACTTGCCACACAATTGTACGAATGCAAAAATGGTACAGACATCGAAAGCTCTCAATTAATAACTGTGGAAGTGCATCTAGAACACTCAGTTGAGAGCACGCAATAAGCTAATATGCTAGGGGTATTCAACTCTGCACACATTAATTCGTGCCGAGTGATTGAGTTGTGCCGAACGTGCCTGTTAAGGTCAATCAAAGTATGCCTATCAAGGTGTCAATATGAGCAGCGCCGGTGGTGAAGTGGTAAGCGTGATTACCTCTCACCCCAGCAGGCCTGGTTTCAATCCCAGTCGGCGCAGCCGGGATGTTCTGAGGCATAACATCTCTGATCACGCCTTCCTTCGGAAGGGAAGTAAATCCGTTGATCCCCGGTTCATGAGTTGATGGGTCGATAGGTAGGGTCCGGGTGTGGGAGCTGCCTCCCTGGCATCGGTAGCATTGGTGCTCAGCACGGAAAACAAATCAAGGAAAAAAAGGTTTCAATATTCCATGGCAACCCTGAAAGTTATGACTTTTGCGATCGTGTTTACATTCTCAATTTCTCTGATGGATGGATAGCAAGCATTCACCTTCATTCTCATTAGAGCGTTAGCGGGTCAAGAGGTGGAAGAGGAACTGGAAACCATCAAACCAATATGGTGCTCAAGCAAATTCAACCCGTACACAAGATTCTGGCTCGATGTCCTTCTGAATATTGTTGATTCCTTGTAGGTGTACATAATTGATGATGAATGAAATTTCTGTCTATTAAATCCTCCCCGACTAAAGTAAACCCAGAACTCGAACGAGTAATAGTTTTGAATCATCTGATCGACTCAGAAGTGTGTGTCCTCAAATATATAAACCAAGCCTATCGCATTGCTGATTATGATGCCTTCTACCACCTCCTAATTGCACACCACTAAGCCTACCAACCTACGATGCAGTTGTGGTACCTTCCACAATGTACCACCGACGAAAACTATCAAACCTTTCCGCTTGAAGATCTGTCATGCTTCGAAAAAAGGATTTTCGGTCAACGCAGACTTCAGCGCAAGCGCTTTATCCGGCGCCTGTAGGTCTTTATTTAACTCGAGAAGTTTCCACCCAATCCAGATCCACACAGACGTGGGCGATTCGTGATTCAAGCTCAAGATTCAAACTTAATCTACCTCGGTAAAAACTCCAACAGCCGATTACCTTGGCATTTACTTTTGCTGATATCTCTGCAAAATATCTGTTTGTTAGCTGATATCTCAGCAAAATGTTATTTGTTAGCTGAGTCTCGGCAATTGCTTTACTGAATCTCAGCAAAATAAATTGCAGAATAACTCGGCTGTTGGAATCTCGGCGAAAATGTTTAAGTGTGTAATAGCATTCTATGGAAATCCCTATAAAGTCCTGTGGTCATGCCATCAAAGTCCATACCAATTGGGACTAATGACTGACAAGAATATCCGAGAAAAAATACAGGAGAAAGTGGGAAAATTTTCGTCCCTAAGATACTCGGCAAGACCGGGATTCAAATCTGGCCACCCTAAGCTTGTTTTCTTCTTTATTGTCCATTCTGCATAATAAAATTGTGAATGTACCTCAACTATCGCAGAAGATCCTGCTCTGATCCTTCGTTGTACGCTTAGATGTTGGATACCCACGACAGTATAAAATGCCTAAACCCCCCAAGCCCCCCTGCCCTCCCCCACAAGCAGCGTTGCCAGATTGTTTTCTTGATTATCGGTATCAAATTATTAAAAAATCACTATTTTAATTCATTTTAAATTTTTTCAAACTTTTGGACTAAAATCGAAGGATGTACTTTCCATGTAAAGGCTGGCGCACAATAGATACGTTTTCGGGTTTTTTGACAGATACCCAACAAACAATCGTCTATTGAAGAAACGACTTCTTGGCCATTTTATTCAACTGCATGCTTAATAGTACTTGTACTATTTTTAATAATAACTTCTGTTCAGGCTTTGTTCACACAAATCTGGAGAATTTATTCAACCTCAACATTGAACTACTGGTGTTGTTTTATAAGGTATGTCGAGAAGCTTTTATTCGACTTATATGAGTTGTAACAGTGTTTATACGATAATATTTTTGATTATTCAGTGTTTATTAGACTTCTTTAAAGCAATGATGCTCTGTATGCGCTTGATTCTCATGTGAAGTAACGTTTAATTAGACATTATTATACATTTATTAAACGATTATTCAACTGTGGGAAAATTAACCCGAAAATAAGAGGACGGGGACAGGGACAGTGTGTTTCTTAAGTGTATTGTATTTCAATATTTCTGACGTGGCTCGCACCACACAGATAATAGAAAATTTATTAAATACTTATACATGCCATTGTATGGGATTCGAACCATGTACCTTCCGATCACCAGCCGCTTTCCTTGTAATCTGAGCTATTCTAGAATTCATCATATGGGCAACTCAATAATCTATAAAAGCTTGCATGAAAGTAGATACCTGTCAGCACTCCCGATCGCAACTCTAGCTCCTTCAAGGCCCTGTGGGAATGATTAATTCATTCGTCGTTGTTTTAAATGACACCACTGTTGCCTCTTCACATCTCCAAGTCGAAAGAAAGGATGCTCGGTTATATTTTAAACTAGATCAATTCATTATCGGGAGTCATGTGATCGATATTACTATTTAAATTAATTATGTTCTACACAAATAAAAAAAAGGTTGAGCTTGGGATTGAACTCACAACCTTCTAATTGGAAAGCGGAAACAGTAACCACTACTCTACTGATTTCGCCTTGTTGTAAGACTGAATCAGTGTTGTCGAATAATGAATCTAATACGTCGTTTATAAAGCATTTACAAATCATGTGATTACAACATGGACGCATAGTTGTATAAGAGCTATTATGCTGACTGTATTCACCTTTATTCAGCAATATTGTAAAGTAATGCAATGAAATCTAATAAAGGAGCTGGAGAACATTTATTAGACGTCTAATAAAGCATGTTATTAAATCAATTGAAAACAGTCGAATTAAAGTGTCAATGTATGTACAAATTACACTTATTCAGTTTGTTATTAGATCGAACTTCTGGCGTTGAATTGGGAAGACATTTAACACTTTTACAGCTTTTAATAAGTAAATTAATCAGATCAGAGTGGAACAATAAGCTTTTTCAGCACATAATTCGAAAACTCTTTCTATTCAGCATTGTACACTGTTATACAGCATTTATTCAATATATATGCTTATTTGTGACTTTGAATTGTTTGTTGGGTGGTACAAGAGCTATTTTGATGAGTGTATTCACCTTTATACAGCAATATTGTAAAACAATGCAAAGAAATCTAATAATGGAGCTAGAAAACATTTATAAAACGTTTAAAAAAGCATTTTATTCAATCAATTGAAAACAGTCGAATAAAAGCGACAATGTATGTGCAAATTACACTTATTCAGTTTGTTATTAGATCAACCTTCTGGTTCTGAATAAGGAAGACAGTCAACGTTTATAAAGCTTTTAATAAGGAAATTAATCATATCAGAGCAAACGGCGGAATAAAAGCGCATCTATCGATCTCAATGAGCTTTTTTCAGCACATAATTCGACATCCTGTTTTATTCAGCATTGTACACTGTTATACAGCATTTATTCAATGTGTATGCTTATTTGTGACTTTGAATTGTTTGTTGGGTAATGCATGGTCTAACTGTCAAAAAACCCGAAAACGTATCTATTGTGCGCCGGCCTTAAGTCGGAAGAATTTTCTGGGAAATATTTAGTCTTTTAATGGTACCGACAAAACTTCCAGAGGAAGAATAAAGAAGATCTCGTGGAGGAAGTTTGAAGGAAGTTTAAAAGATGTCGAAAAAAATCCGATGGGGATATCTTCCAAGACAAATATTGAGAATCTTCTCGTAAATTTTTTTAGAAACTTTCGGAAAAAAAAACAGAAGCCAGAAAAATTTGGAAATCGGAAGCCAATGCCGGAGGAGCCATTTCCAGGGGAAGTTAGGAGAAGCTCGGAAAAACCTTACAATAAGTCGGAAAAAAAAACCTACGGAGAGTGACTTATGGAGAAACTTCCAGAGGAAGACGAAAGAAACTTCTGGAGAAACTCGATAGATACATCCAGTAGAACTTTAATTGAACTTCCTGGAGAAGACGGAAGAAACTTCCAGGAGACACTGGGACAAACTTCCTACGGTAGATTGGAAGAAACTTCTGGAAAAAAATCGGACGCCAGAGGGCTTACGGAACAGTCGAAAGATACTTCAAGGAGAAGATGGATTCCTGGGTTCTCTGAACTTCCCATATTTTTTTTATTTTTTTAAAGTTCTCGAAACTGCCGATAAAAAACACACAGCTTCCCTTAAAATGCTCTCACAATTTTCTAATGTTCATGTAACTTCCCTTACGTTTCCAAAATTTTCATGAACCTCTCGGAACTTAACTGAAGTTTTTGAAATTGCCAGAGTTTCTCTGAACTCATTTAAAGGTTCAGAAATTTCCTTGAATTTATATGTCCTGATGTTCTCAAAGCTTCCCTTAAGTTATCTCAATTCTCCTGTAACAAATGGAACTATCCTGAAAACCATTCAATTTCTTTGTAGTTCTTTGGGCTTTTGAAGTTTCAAAAATATTTCAGTTTCCTTAAGTTCATTGGAGTTCTCTGGGCTTTCCTGAGATTTCCAGGTTCTTGGATTTGAACAGAAGTTAATGAAAATGTCTATAATTTATCGGAACCTACCTAAAAGTTCGAACTATTCTGAAGTTTAAGAACTTCTGAAAAGTTCCAGAAGTTTTCCTGAAACTAATGGAACCACAATAAAACTCTGGAAGCATTTCTGAAGTCCCGAGGAAGTTGAAAAAAAAACTGACGAGAGGAGACGGAAGAACCTTTCGAGCAAAACCAGAAGAAGCTTCCAAGGGAAGTCGAAATAGCTTTCCGGAAGGAATTGGAAAATAACTTACATGGCAGGGTAAAGTGAACGAAAATTCCGAGGGAAAGTTGGAAGTTCAAAAATTAACGTTTTTATGGGCTTATTTTTCCACTGAATAAAAGTATTTTCCGATTTCCACAAATTATTGGGATAAACCATCAGCTGTTTCTTGAATCTTTGGTAACCAAAAACGCGAGGAAATGTTAGCATTAGTCGAAAGAGTATCAAGCATAAGACATTTTTAAAGATGATTTTTTTAGAGCAGGTACAAACATTTTAATTTTCAAGAAGATAAAAGTCTCTTACAATAGTTTCCTCTGACAATTCAGTGCGGGCAGACAGTAATAATTTTGATTAGTAATAAATAATCGGTACAAATCGGTATTAAAACTCAAAAATCGGTATTCTGAGAAACCTTATCTGTATATCGGTATCAAGTTTGGAAATCGGTATAAATACCGATAAATCGGTATATCTGGCAACGTTGCCCACAAGCTCGATGCTCATCATTTCAAAATTAAATCCGATCTTCACAGGATTCATGGTACTTTTGATTTCGTACAAATAACAGCATAGCGTATACGTTCCACCATCCCCGACGTATAATTGTGATCCATTTGCTTAATATTGATGAAATATTGTGTATCACCCGAGGTATCACCAAAGGCAGTCGTCGGGCATTTTTCATCGAAAATGAATCGTCTCTAGAGGTACCCCATTTCAGCCATCTTAACTGCCGTACATGATCCGCTGAGATTTTTGCTGTGATTCGGATGAGACGGACTTAGTTTTGCCAACCGGTGGAAACTAACGATTTTAAACCGGCACACTACTTGGCTAGCCTATTGGCCCAAGCAAATCGATTAACGTACCCCATTCTAGTCAAAATTCTAGTACTACACCATGTTTGTGTTGATTCGCTATGAAAGTTTGACAGATAAAATGAGGGGTTCGTGGATTTTCCTATGTTTTGAGGGGTGCATCGATTAGCTTGGAACAGAAGATGGTACCAGAGCTGAGCCAAAAAGTTGAGCACATTTCTTCGGGACCTACTAGTCTTAAGGCCCACTCACATTAGATCCGGATCGGACGCGTTGTGGCAAAGTGACAGCTAAATCTATTGTCTAACTGTCAAATTTACGTCAACGCAACGTAAAAGGATCTATTATTATTATTATTATTTAACTTTATTAATGAGGCTTTCAGCCTTGGGCTGGTTCGCCTCCACTAAAAAGGATCTAATGTGGGTGGCCCTTTAGAGTTACCTCTATGGTTTTGCTAGGTTTGAGGAGATTCACGATTCAAACAATACTTACACAATTTTTCGAAGGATCCTGAACACCGGTGGTTGATACCGTTGTACCACAAACGAAGTGACAGCGGCTCGAAAACTTTGGTAACTAACCTGCTATTGCAGTTTTTCAGTGTACCATATGGCAACACTACTAACTGGATTGTACCAACCGGTGGAAACTAACGATTTGAAATTGGCTCACTACTTGACTAGCCTATTGGTCCCAAGCAAATCGATTAACGTACCCAATTCTAGTCGAAATTCTAGTACTACACTATGTTTTTTTTTATTAGCTATGAAGATTTGACAGATAAAATGAGGGGTTCGTGGCTTTTCCTATGTTTCGAGGGGTGCATCGATCAGCTTGGGATCGAAGAGAGTACCAGAGCTGAGCCAAAAAGTTGAGCAAGTTTCTTCGGGACCTTCTGGCCTTAGAGTTACCTCTATGATTGTACCATAGAGGTAACTCTAAGACCAGAAGGTCCCGAAGAAACGAGCTCAACTTTTTGGTTCAGCTCTGGTACTATCTTCGGTCCCAAGCTAATCGATTCACCCCTCGAAACATAAGAAAATCTACGAACCCCTCATATTATCTGTCAAACTTTCATACCGAATCAAAACAAACATAGTGTAGTACTAGACTTTCGGCTAAAATGGGGTATGTTAATCGATTTGCTTGGGACCAATAGGCTAGTCAAGTAGTGAGCCAATTTTAAATCGTTAGTTTCATATTGATTGTTGATTGTACCACATGGCAACACTAAATGTACTAGAATGTATTGGTTCTATCTCTTTCACTCTACTCTAAACTGAAATGCATAAAAAAAATGACAAAATGATACACTCTTTGTACACTGTCAAAGATCATATTGCACACAAAATCAACTATGTTCAAATCAAAACAAAAATACTAGCCCATCTGGTGGCTGATGGCACAAGCTTCTAAGAAAATTCTATTACAGCGAACTACATTATTTTAATTGATTTCTTCGCCAGTTAGTCGTCTGTCACTTCGTTTGTGGTTTTATTTTATATTGCTTGTGTCCTACTTGTCAAAGTGTGCCCTAATGTGCCAACCATTGTGTCATGCTGTGTTTCGGCACAGTGTGCAGAGTTGATTACCCCTTGCTAATATGCGATAACCAATAAGATTGAAATGCGAAGAAAAAGAAGAAGTAGGGTAGAGCGCTACTTCGTCGTAATCGACCATTTCCGTTCTATCGATCAGAAAAGATCAATAATATCAATGATTTCACCGTGCACAAATCAATAATAGGTTTGTTTCGATGCGTTAGTTCACAAGCTACAACATAAATCCTGTTAGAGCGCAGTGTATGAATATTTACGCTCATTGTTCTCAAAACAAAAGAAACGCTCCTAGTGAATCCTCTTTTTCTACGTTTATCCTTAGGACGAAGAAAATCTAATGGCGTTTCAATGCATTAGGACGGAATTGAAACTCGTAGAACGAATTTAGAATCAAGAAGCAGTGTTAGATTTTTAATAATATCTCAACATTGTTTGACTCTTTATCAAATCCAACGGTACGTATGGAAAGGTGAATAAATCTAGAAGTCATCTTTGAGAGAGATTTTTCATTTTTTGTTCAAACCCGTTCAAAAAAAGGAAGTAAAGCGCGGGTTCTGCTTAGTAGGACGGAAATTAGATCAAAAACCCTAGAATGAATGAATTTTATGAATGAGTAAATGTAAACAAGGGTTCGATTCAGCGCTCATTCCATAGTGGGTATATTATCTTTTTTAATTTTTTACATTTTGCAACCATTAAACATGATTTGTAAATTGTTGAGGCTTAAAATGTTGACTGCCCAGTCGCGTTTCTTATGCAATTTGGTCGTAAGGACAATTTTATGTTTATTTTTAGAGTGGGCGGCTAGGCGGGGCCTCATAGCCTAGTCAGAAAAGGCACGGTATTACCAAGCCGGAGGCGGCGGGTTCGATTCCCGGGCCGGTCGAGGGAATCTTTCGGTTTGGAAATCGAACTTCCCTGGGCATAGAGTATCATTGTCCTTGCCACACAATATACAAATTCATGCATTGGTAATTGGCATCGAAAGCTCTCAATTAATAACTGAGGAAATGCATTTATAACACTAAGTTGAGAGCACGCAATAAGCTAATATGCAGTAAGCAATAAGCTTGAAATGCGAATAAGAAGAAGAAGAAGCTAGGCGGGGGCAGATCACTTGAGGTGCATTTATTATAACAATTTTTGCTGTGTGTAGCTTTAAGTGACACCTCTCACCAATACATGCATGTATACATGAAGGGTTTCGTCGTGTTTTGTCGATCGCTCAAATCCACACTCCTGGCTTGAGAAAATGATTCCAGAAGCTCCTCGATCGAGAACGCGGAAAATAATCCGTCGAATTTTCCGGTGGTAACATTAGAAATCTCCACCGAAATCTTCGCCGTGAACATATGAAAACTCCTTCGAAACTCCCCTCAAAAATTCAGATGCTGCCAACGGAGATTCCCAGAGACTTTCGACGAAGTTTCCACGCATTATCGGTGAAAGAGGTTCTGCACGATACCAGTGAAGTGATTGGATACTGCAGACGAAAGTTCCAGGGAGTCTCGAACCATCATAAGAATCTTTCCCGGCCCCAAAAACCCTTGCATACAAGTTTTCACGCCGATCGGTTTAGTAGCTTCCGAGTCTATAAGGGTCAGACATGGCTCTAATGTTGGCCTATGGATCTAAAATTGGGCCCATCGCAAAAAATCTGCTATTGATCAATTTTATCTAGATGAACACGTCGTTGGGGTGGTACTAATGGATATTTTTGGGCGCTATTGAAATTTTGTCGATTGCTGAATTTATTTATGGGGCCAAATTAGGGGCATTTAGGCCGACATTACATCCATTTCCCCTATATATAGATTAGCTGAGTTTTACTCGGAGTTTTAGTACACTCAAAAAATTCCACACATCCCACGCTTTTTTTTTCCTTTATTTACAAGGCTTTTAGCCATTGGCTGGTTCGCCTTGAGATCCCACGCTTTGATCAGAGAGCGTATAGGGCATCGTTGTGCCAGGTTGGTCGTGGCACATTTCGAGTATGAGAGGGTGATTGCAGTTTGCTCAAAAGTGCCTGAGTAAAATCGAAGACAACAAATCAAGAAGACTGGCAACTCTTCCATTTTCTCATACGAACGCTATGAGACAGATACAATCGCATCATCTGCCGCTCAAAGGTAAATGCTTCGAACGAATTTGATAGCAAAGACTACATCCTCAGAAGAAAGGTTTGTGTATTTCCGGAGTGATTTGAGATTTGGGCGTAATTGCTTTTGTAAACAAACACGTCAATCGCCGATTTCTCGTGAATAAAACCTCAATCTCGTAAACAAGCTATGCCAAATGAAAGAGGAATAATTCCTTCACCTCGTAGTGTTATTAGTTTTCGAAATTGAGCTTTCATCCGCGAGAAATCGGCGATTGACGTGTTTGTTTACAAATGCAATTACGCCCAAATCTCAATCACTCCGGATTTGCTCATTTTTCGAAGCGTTGCTTCCACCTTCACTCAAGCGCAGCGCTATTGTATCTGTCGCTTGGATTCTGGCAAAGTTGCCAGTCTTCTTGATATGATATCTTCGGTAAAATGCAAGTACTTTCGATGATTACCCGCAGTTGAGATAATGAAGATATATAGCGGAAAGTGGGGCAGTTTGGCCACCATAAGAAAAACATCACTAATCATACAAAATTCAGTGGAAAACTCGAATGATGTTTAAGCAAATGGATAGTTTTAAGTCCTATTTACATCATCAATACAAATTGAATATCAAAATTAAACGTTTGAATCTTATGAAAGAAGATTTCAAAAATTTTGTTACCTTCTGGAGATCTACGGCTAGAAGCACAGTTCCCGACAACACAATTTCTCCTTCTTAACTTCTTAAGCTTCACGTGACATTTTGGCAATCCTGGAATGCTCGTCATAGCGAATGCAGGTCAAACAAGTATCTCCGGTGATCGTTTCAGGATGTACAGACGTCTTGCAGTGTTGTGCTGCATAACACATACTTCGCACTCTTCCTTACCCAATTTCACCAATGAAAAATTCATTTCCCGCATTTTCTTACAATGAAGAGCGTAAGTAACTTTAAGTTCATGCGTGTCTTGAAAATATTGGTGCATTAGCTTCTCAGTGAAATCTGATGGAAGATATAATCTGTTGGGGGCATGCTCGCTACGGTAATGTGACACAGTTCCGTAGGGTTGCAGAATATTGGTATTGATACAGCCATTAAAAGATCAAATGTACTTACACAGTTGTCGCCGTAGCCGAAAGCGCAAAACAAAAACTTCCGACGCACTTAACACCGTTCGAGGTCACGAGTTGAAACACATAGCTATTGATTTTTCTTGGTCCATCTTCCTCATACTTGTACCGTCGCCGATTTTGAACTGCCATTCGCTCGTTCTAACGGAAGTAGTTAGTCTGGTTATCTTGATTGACAGTCCAAAACATCGCGTTCAATTAAATTCGCTCGTCTTTGGAAATATTCGATCCACATTTCAACGTAAATCCGCACTCATCAAACTTAACTAGGTGTGAATGGAATGGAGGCGCTTTCTTGCAATGCTTCTCGCTTTTTTTTTCTATTTTCATAAGCTTCCGTTTTTTTGTAGATTCAACATTAGCAGTGAAGCTTCCTTCGGAATCGATGTCCTGCTCAGCTCAGAGTCTTCTAAAGATTTCAAACTTCAAATATCATTGAACACTTTTCAAAAAATCATGTGTGAGATACATAAAGACCCGTAACGTGGGTAGATAACCTTTTCGTGGTACGTTACGGGATGTAAGATCTACCACCGATTCCTAGTCTTGACTACTTCAAACTAGGGGAACAGGATTTTTTAGTAATCCAAGGAACACATCTTAGTCTTTGTTACTTTTTATGCCTTGTTTGATAGTGACAAGACTCGGCTTTGTCCACCGAAGATGATCTTGAAACAAGGAAAAAATGAGTTAGTTAGTCTTCATCTATGTGATTCCTAATCTTCTATTCGTTGTTCCCTAGTTTGAAGTGGTTAAGACTAGGGTTCTGATGCATGGTCATTATCGGTGTTATACCTTAATTTTGTTGCTAAGGAATCCAATTTTGACTGACAAAGGGGCGCGCCTTTGGAGGGTGTTTCAACACTTCGAAAGGTATAAATAGCGGGACCTTTCAATTAGAGTCGGATCCTTGCGATAAATGCAAAAGTGGCAACTGTAAAAAAATCGAATACTTCATCATTTCTCAATAGTGATGGAGTAATACGACATGCACTAAACTAAGGACACGGGATATACTACAATAGATCAATTTACTGGTCGCAGTAGTGTTAGGTCCCGGAAAAAAATACATAAAGACAATCTTTGAAATTTTCTTATCGTAGGGTGGTCAAATTGCCCCTATGCCGAAACTGCCCAACTTTCCCCTAACCAACAGAAATTTGATAGCGTAAGTGGAGATGGGTAAGCCGTTTCGATATTCTGCTTTCGATTGTCAGCCTAACCAATCATCTAACGAAGAGACCTGTCGAACCTATTCAAGGGCTTTCGGATCTAGCAACAATATTTTGCAGTTACTTTTAATGTAATTCCTACAAAATTTTACTGTCTCGTGAAATACAATTGTGCTAACAAAAAATATATAATAATAGCAGTACACGTCTTAATCAAATAGCGTGAGATAGATGACGCAGAAATAGAGGGAAAGAAACTTATACTTTGATTCCGTTTACTTTTTATTTTCTTCTGTTTATGCAATTTAGACGATTTCACAAGAAAAAAGAAAGAAGGTATTAAAATAAAATCCGGAAGATAATCATCATCCTCTTGCAAGTGATATATATTTCCTACTTTAAAATTGATCCATTCTTTAGTATATATTCTGCACGGGTTCTCTTCCATAAATTTAATCAGATTTACTCCCGCTTTCATATCTTTTAAGTGCGCATTCCCTAATTAATTAGCACTGCATTTCCCCATTGTCGTTTCTCTCATATTTACACATTTCACCGAAAACGCGCATTTCAGGCCAAACAAAACTCGGTATGCCAATTGTCGAATGAATTCTGTTCCCTCTCTAAAAAAAAAGCAGCTCTCCTCACGCTCCATTTTCCGTCGCTTTTCATCTTTTATTCCGTACAGCCTCTAACTTGACTGTACTCTGTCAATCAACTTTTGTTATGCTTCTGTCGTTTAAGTTTTATGCAAATAAAAAGTGGGAAAAGTGCATCTTCATACGATCAAACAACTGAATAAAACTGTAGGAAGATAATTGCTCTTGTCTTCAATAATTATTGTTGTTTTGGAATTAACCGTTACTATCGGTAGTAAAAACTAAAAAAATATGCAAAAAAGATCGGTTGTCTGCCGCCCTCTTTCGCAAGTTTTTGTTGTATAATTAGAGTTTAATTTTAATATTCTTACTATACGCACGGTTGCTCGCTCACTATCTTTCGTCTAGCTCATGCGTGTGTGTATGTGTATGTGTGAGTGTGTAAGAATAGGTATACGGTTCATCAGAAAATTTACCTTAATATTTGTTGCACCGCTCGCAGCTCCATCTCAGAAATCCTAGCGAAATTTTAGTTACCATCAGCTTAATAATGTGAGGCTTATGTTTCTGTGTTTGTTCTACATGTGTATCTGTGTGACTGATTAGGAGGTTCTGGGGCCGAGCGGGGCGCATTAGGAGACGAAAGAATACGGCATAACGCAACAACACACCAGTCCTCTCCGTCTAACCCTCTCGCTTGATATTCGTAGGGGTCTCTGCGAGACCCTTGACTTTCAGTCTATCGGCGGTTTTCAAAAACGTCGGCAGTTGTTCCTGAGACACGTTCACCTCGCCGGCGTACATAAACTCTAGGATCGCCTGCAGGTGGCTGTAAGACACGTCCTTTAGGATGATGATCGGATGCTTGGAGGGGTTTTCCTGTGGGTTGAAAAGAAGAAACCAGCGATATAGAAATTATATTATTGAATTACTGTTACTGCATACAGTATGCTGTCAGATTTGATCTCACCACTACTGATAGCATGGTGCCACCTTCCTATACTGCCGTTCTACGCATATCTGTCCCATGCTACTTTTGGACGTTTATCATTTTTGCTCATAAAACAGTACTTTTTAAGGATTTTTTTTAAGGAATTTCGAATGAAAATAGAAAACATGTAATTTATACTGTATAGGCCCAGTACATCACAACATCAAGTCTAGTTGTCCAATGGAAATTCTACGCATAACTGTCTCACAAAGTTGTTCTTTACTGAATCTATCACTAACGATTTGAGTAAACGAAAGATTGAAACAGGATTTATATGATCAAAAGAAACGGTGCGAGCCATTTCAGGAAGTAGAATTTATATTTTATAATGCGTAGTATAAGGATCAACTCCGAACGGAAGAAATCGTTACTGTGCATGTTAACTCTTCCAAAGTATTTCTTGAAATCATCGAAATCCACGATCGATGATCCTATGACTCAAACTAATAAAGCACAATCTCCTTTAGGCCTACGTTCATATTGCTAAGGAGTAGCTTCGAAATCATCGTTATGTTATGGATTCCTTTGTAACAGATCTTTCCTTTATTTTTCTTTTAACTCTAGATAGAGCTGGGATTAGGGCGTAACAGCTTTTGTAAACAATGACTTCTCTCGATGATTTCTCGACAGTCATGGCTATCGCTGGCAAATCGAGACCATCATCGAGTAGGGGAAGACTAGAAGACCCCTATCCGATGAACACGTTGGTTTGTGTAGCCATGCCTTGAATTCCAAGAAGTCACCGAGACAAGTAATTGTTTACCAAGGCTGTTACGCCCTAATTCCAGCTCTATCTAGCACTTTTTTTTTTTTTTTGTTCATTAATTTATTTGATAAGGCTCAACCGAATTAACTTAACAGAGCTGAGGATTCTTGGTCACTATACAATACATCTTAAAAATATAGTCAAAAGGTACAACACAATAAACACTTTATCTTCCACTATCCAAAAAGCTTCCTCCATCAGAACTGGAGCCGCTTCCAGTAGTTTCATTGTATGGCAAACTGTTGTACGCCAACGAGGGTCAGAGCGCGTCCATTGCAGCAATGGACGCAAAACGTGGTCAGCACTCACACACTCATCACGAAACGGTTGCTTTCCAAAGTCGACGACGCATCGACCGAAAGAACTGCTGATGAAGAACAATGAGGAGGACCACACAATGGTTGCTGAAGAGAAAACAGACAATCGCGTAGCACACATCGAGAGTGGTCTGCTTTTGTCGACAGCCGAGTGAACACTCATCTAGCACTTTTATTCCATTATTATATGAAACATTAAAGCGAAGCGAAATAGATGGGGAGAGTGTAAACGCCAACTCCGTCTTAAATATTTCGTGACAAGAGGATGGGCCCTTCTTCCCACTCATTGGGACATCCTCCTGTTGGATGGCCTGTTTTTTTACCGGTTGTAGGATCCTGTTGTTGGAAGGAGATACTCATTTATCCCGTGGATGCAAGAAGTCGAGGGCCGCTTTTGCCAGTTTGCGAAATGTATGGAGAGCGAATCCGATCAGTCGACGCACCAAAATCCAAATTTTTAACTCGAACGTGAAGTCTGTGCTGTTATACGCCAGTGAAACATGGTGTGTATCAGCGGAGAACACTCAGAAGCTGTAGGTGTTTATCAACCGATGCCTGCGGTACATAATTCGTGCATGGTGGCCCCACAATTGGATCTCAAATTCCGAGCTTCATCGTTTGTGCCATCAGAAGCCGATAGAGACAGAAATTCGTGAACGGAAGTGGAGGTGGGTCGGCCACACACTTCGACGGAGCGGAAACGAAATATGCAAGCAAGCACTGGACTGGAATCCAGCAGGACATCGCAGCAGAGGCAGACCCAGAGGCTCGTGGCGGCGGAGCCTAAACAGAGAAATTAAGAACGTTGACCGAACCCCTGGAGGTGCGCAGGATCGTTAAGTAGTAAGTAAGTATGCACGTGGGCGATGTTGCCCACGGATTCACCCAAACCGTTTTTCGTCCTTCAATGGCAGGTTGAGTACAATTAGAGGTTGTTTCCGCACACTGCCGCTGAAATGCTACTATATCAGACTCAACCACGAGTATAAGCGGTTAAGTCGTCTCTTTTTTCAACGCTATCAAAGGAGGATTCAACGGCGCCTAAAATCACACCCGAAATCCTTCTGGAACTTCGTAAATGAGCAACGCAGGGAAGTCGGCTTACCCTCTTCCATGATTTTTAATGGTGAAACTGCTGGCAATCAACAAGATATTTGCAACCTGTTCTCTGCCACATTTGCTAGTGTGTTTGAAGACGAGCAACTCTCCGCTAATATCATTACTTCCGCGGCCAGTAATGTTCCTTTGGTCAACCAAACGCTTAGCGTTGTCGACGCCACTACAGATACGATTTCTAGAGCAGCATCTAAACTTAAAACTTCAGCTAAGGCTTGGCCCGGTGTTGTTCCGTCGATTAATCTTAAAAAGTAGAAGGGTCTGTGCCTAGGGGCACGAACGGAAGCTTGACGTAGGACCGCTAGTGGACGGAATAAATGTGAAGAGCATTAAGTTCTTTTAATTGATCAAATCAGGCATAACATTTGATAACGGCACAAAAGCATTTGTAAACAAACATTCTAAGGCCCTTTACACGCGAACTAAAGTACGCCCACGCAAACCAATACCACTTTCGGAAAGGTAATAGTTGCCCCTATGCGACGATGTTGTTGGTTTGCGTGGGCGTACTTTGGTTCGCGTGTAAAGGGCCTTAGAAGGTTTGTTTACAAATGCTTTTGTGCCGTTATCAAATGTTATGCCTGAAATATCTACTATCTCAACTCTTTCCGTTTTTGAATTGTAGGCGATCCAAATTTGTAGTAATCTTTATCAAAAAGAAAGTTGATTACGAGAATCAATCAAAATCACTTGCACCCCTGCTTCCAAGTTTGTGTGGTCGTTGGGGGCTTGTGGTTCTGAATATGGACAAACAAGCACAGATAAATTCTATTCCAACTCTTTACTGATGTAAGCTTGATGGCCCTGAAAAGGGCCGTTTTATCGAAGAGGACATCCATGGCCACTTACGTTTGGCGTGTTTAGAGTAGGTGACAGCATCACGGACCTAATTTTCCACGAACACCTTCAGCACACCTCGTAGATCAGACCGGAGATACGTCAGACACTGCCCCGGCGAGCCAGACGACGGATGGTGGTTACCTCGAAGAATTTGCGATGACGATTGGCACCTCCTTTGCCACGACCTACTGCTGCTATTGCTGACCACGCCGTCCGAAGCGAAAATGAGCTGATACCCGACAGCAGCGCTGCTTTATATTTTTTAGCTTAAAGCAGAATGATGTGCAACCAAGTGGTATAAAAGCTACAAAGACTCCTCCCATTATGAGTAGTTTGCTATCAAGTAGCGACACTGGCTATTTTCTTTTTGCATACACGGCGAATGAGAACGACCCAAATTTGAGTTTAGTTCACTCATAATCGCCAAAAGTGTAGGAACTCAGCGATGAGTAAATTTGTCTCATGATTTCGTGTGGAAAACCTAAAAAATCTGCCAGAAAATGAGGAGATTGACGAAAATTTTATTCAGTCTCGGAGTAGTGCCAATAGACTGAGTGAATCCAATCTTTACTTTTCTCAAATTCGGGAATTTTTCCCTGGAAAATCCTGGAAAAACCTGGGAAAACATGAGGCAAATTTACTCATCCCTGATTTCCTGCACTTTATTTCTTATTTCTGAGATAACTAAACTCAAATTTGGGTCGTTCTCATTCGCCGTGATAGATATCGGCGTCTGTGGTTTGCGTGATTACCTCTCACCCCAGCAGGCCTGTGTCCAATCTCAGTCGGCGCCATCGGCATGTTCTAAGGCATAACATCTCTGGGAGCTGCCTCCCTGGCGTCGGTAGCATTGGAGCTCAGTACGGAAAACAAATCTCGCGTCACTTTTCAATAGGTCCTATCTACATTGATCGATTCTCTTCATCGACACTCTCTTTCGTAAATAACTCGGCTTCACAAATCTGGATCAACAATATAAAAGAGCCCATCAGCATTTGTAAACAAACCGTTCCAAAGCCCTTTACTCACAAAGCGAAGGCCACCCACACAAACCAACACCATCATCGGATAGGGAAAACTTCTACCTACAAGATGTTGGTGTTGGTTTGTGTGAGCGGCCTTCGATTTGTGAGGCTTTGGAACGGTTTGTTCACAAATGCTGATGGGCTCTATTCTATTGTTGATCCAGAAATGTTTCCTGACGTCTTCGTCGAATTAGATGCTAGATTTTTGCTTCTTCCATCGAAAATATCCGGCCGTGGCGATTCAAAGTTGATCAAGGTTGATCAAAATAATTTGTATCCCTGCTTCCAGTTTGATTACATGAGCATTTTGTGTGGTCGGTGGTTCTGAATATGGACAAACAGACAGATGAATTATATTCCTACTCTTTTCTGTAATAAGCTTGGTGGCCCTGAAAAGAGCCGTTTTGTTTCCAATGTTGGTGATGATTTAACCTCCGAAACCAAACAGAGTGCGTCTCTGTCACTTCAAAAACGTAGATGACATCCATGGCCGCTTACGCTTGGCGTGTTTAGTGTAGGTGACAGCATCACGGATCTCATTTTTCAGGAACACCTTCAGCACACCTCGTAAATCAAACCGGAGATACGTCAGACACCGCCACGGCGAGCCAGACAACGGATGGTGGCTATCTCGAAGAATTTGCGTTTCGTTCTGAACATGGCGATGAGTGTGTAAACGACTTGTCACTTGCCACTTCGACTTGTTTCGTCTACTTACTACTCTCTGACGACTGTGCTGGGGAAGCAGCATATGCATGTAGGTAATTGGTGGATTTGTTAGTTAATTCGACGCTTTTGGACAATGCTGAACATTTGCCAGTTTTTCAATAGTTTCTTGTTGAAAATCAACATTTGGAAGCATTTTTATCAATGCGTAGCCATATTTCTGATCGATTGGTGATAAAATCATTGAAATTGGACCAGGGGCAGCTGAGTTATTAACGTTCAAAATCTTTCTTAATTTGTTACATGTTCCATTTTCGGTTTTCACAAAGTGTACCCCCATATAGAAATCAAAGACGTAGTCCTACGTCAAAAGAACATCACTTGTCTTTAAGATCCATGTTCCAGCTCTCTCTCTTTCCGTCTTGCTGGAAGACTGCGGATATGATTCCTGTTCATATAAAGGGAAGCAAACGTGACGTAAAAATCTACCCGAATCCCGTCGCTGAGTGCTGTATCTAAACTTTTTGAATTGGTTGTCATAGAGTCGCTAAATGCGCATTGCAAGCAATATCTAAGTATAGATCAACACGGATTCATAACTGGACATTCCACAACTACGAAACTGCTGTACCTAACGTCTTGGATCACAGAAATTTTGATTGCTCGGACCCAAACGGACGTTATTTACACAGATCTTACAGCAGCCTTCGATAAGCTTAACCACGAAATTGCGATCGCTAAGCTTGATAGGCTAGGAATCGGTGGAAATCTTTTGAGATGGTTTCGTTCATACCTCACGGAGCGCCAACCGACAGTAACTTTAGGTACTTTTTGCTCAGCAAGCTTCTGCGCAAAGTCTGGTATACCTCAGGGTAGCCATCTGGGACCATTGGTATTTCTCCTTTACTTCGACGACATTCACCACGATTATCGTTTGCAGACGATCTGAAAGTTTTTCTGCGCATTCGCTCACTCGCCGACTGCCGTTCTCTCCAAAATCAGATTGACGTCTTTGCTTACTGGTGTAGTCTAAACCGACTGGTGGTCAACCCAGCTAATTGTACAATCATTACTTTCTCATGCAAGAAACAACCGATTATTTTCAACTACAAACTACTAGGCACGACTATCGAACGGGTGCATTGCGTGACAGACTTAGGCGTTTTTCTAGACTCAAAGCTGACATACTCACACCATATATCGTATGTCGTCGACAAAGCGTCCAGAACTCTTGGCTTTGTCTTCAAGATTACTAAGAACTTCACAGACATTTACTGCTTGAAATCGCTCTATTGCTGATGAAATGTGCCCGGTTCAAAACTGCTGTTTCGTCTTTTGGTATCAGCATCGATCAATTATATCACCGAGAAACATGAAATCGCATACGCTGAGCTTAGGGAGGAAATGGCTAAGCAAGGACAGCAGACCTTTCAGCTGTCGAAACGAATCGCATTGACATCTCCAACACACTTGAGTTCTGGCGATCTTATGCGTCAACATCCATTAAAACGGCGCTGCGATGAAGGCTCACCAGCAAACCACTTGTTGGTGGTACTAAAGCAGTAACGGATGACAATGTCTTTACTGTCCCTGAACCCACCGAGCTGTTTTGGCTGTACCTTTCTCGTATACATCCGAACGTGAAATCGGAATTAATCGAGAAGCTGGTCAAAGGTTGTGTACAGTGCGATGATCCGATTAAGGTTTTGCCGCTAGTTAAAAAAGGAACCAACCTCAGTCGTATGAGTTTCATATCGTACAAAGTCGGATTGGCTCCCAAACTACGTGAAGTTGCTCTTACATCGGATACATGGCCGAAAGGAATTTTGTTGCGTGAATTTGAAGACGGTTAAAAAAACATGTGGATGCCTCGTTTGAACACGCCTGCTATCACGATCTCTCCTGTTCCGGGACCTTCCGAGTTCTCAACTTCCATCTCCGCGTTGTGAATTGGAACGCTGTAAACTAGAACGCACTGCCTGTCGCATTATGAGAGACCTCGAACTACTCGATCCAGTTGCGCTAGCTGTTTCCCGCCATCAAAATCGTTCTATTTCCTGCCATCAGCGTCGTTCTGGACCTGCGGTCGAGTTCGATGGTGGGGTCTCCCAACCATCGTCTTCAGGCAAGTATGCATACACTTGTTTTCCTCTGTTCGGAACCTAACACCACCAGTAATTGGATCTATTGTAGTATATCCCGTGTCCTTAGTTTAGTGCATGTCGTATTACTCCATCACTATTGAGAAATGATGAAGTATTCGGTTTTGATAAAATTGTCATTCTTGCCTTCATCGCAGGGAATCGATTCTAATTGAAAGGTCCCGCTATTTATACCCTTCGGAGTGTTGAAACACCCTCCAACGGCGCACTCCATTTTCAGTAAAAATTGGATTCCTTAGCAACAAAATTAAGGAATGACACCGATAATGACCATGTATCAGAACCCTAGTCTTATCCACTTCAAACTAGGGAACAACGAATAGAAGATTAGAAATCACATAGGTGAAGACTAACTAACTAATTTTTTCCTTGTTTCAAGATCATCCTCGGTGGACAAAGCCGAGTCTTGTCACTATCAACAAGGTATAAAAAGTAACAAGGACTAATATGTGTTCCTTTGATTACTGAAAAATCCTGTTTCTCTAGTTTGAAGTAGTCAGGACTAGGAATCGGTGGTAGATCTTACAATCCGTAACGTACCACGAAAAGGTGATCTACCCACGTTACGGGGCATGCATACATTAGTTACAGTAATTTTCCTGATTAGCTTCCGTGTTAGCGGCACCGGTGGTGTAGTGGTAAGCGTGATTACCTCTCACCCCAGCAGGCCTGGGTTCAATCCCAGTCGGCACCGCCGGGTGTTCTGAGGCATAACATCTCTGATCACGCCTTCCTTCGGAAGGGAAGTAAAGCCGTTGGTCCCCGGTTCATGAGTTGATGAGTCGATAGGTACACGAAACGAAAATCAATTATTTTATCCATGTGTTTCGCTTATACATTTTTGCCAAAACATCAGCCTTATACATTCCATAAGACAAACCACATAGGTCCTATAAGAATGCATAAAAGGTATGTGTGACCGCTTATACATTTCATTTGACACATGATCTTCATTAACTTTTTGCAAGGCGTCTACTTATTAGCTGACTTATACATTTCAAGAGCCACATGTGAAAAGGACATACAAGCTTTTTGTAAACAAACCTTTGTAGGCCCTCTTCTCGCCAACCGAAGGTTGCTCACGCAAACTAACTACATCATCGGAAAGGGGAAACCTTCCCCTATCCGGCGATGTTGATGGTTTGCGTTGGTGTCATATGGGTGGCGAGAAAAAGGCATAAGAATGTTTGTTTACAAAAAGCTTGTATGCCCTTTTCACATGTTGTTCTTGATTTTATGAATAATCAGCAATATAAATTTGCTAAAAGGTATAAGGAGATTTCTATCCGTGTAGGGTCCAGGTGTGGGAGCTGCCTCCCTGGCGTCGGTAGCATTGGTGCTCAGCACGGAAAACAAGATCGACGGAAAACAAATAAAAGGAAAAAAAAAAAAAGCTTCCGAGTTCCAGTGCAACACCTCAAGCATCTGCCGGTTGTTTCCAGTTGTGAAGCACTTCTGATACTGCTCATTCACAACATCCGCTTTACTGTTCGAACAATCCTAATTCATCTCCGGGACGCACAATAGACCGCTCTTTGGAAGCTTCTGGTTCCTCCAGCCCAGTCGTGCCGATTCCTACCAGCGTTCATCAGCATAGTCGTTCTGGCCCTGTGGCTGGATATGAATCAGGAGTTTTCCACCTTGCCTCTACAGGGAAGTACGATCAATATATTGACTATTCACTGCCTGATGCCGATTAAATTTTCAGCAATTCGGACTATGTTAGTCATTGTGATGATGCCTCTGTAACTCCCTATCCTGGGAACCCGGAACGCGCCGTAGAAAGCCCCGTGGAAGCCCCCAATCCCTCCGTCTCAGTCCTGCCATCAGCAGCCTTCGTTCATCATAGTCGTTCCGGACCTGCTGTCGGATGTGGAGAGGGGGTCTTCCTACCCACGGCGAGTATCCAATCAGACCTGATGATGGTCAGTTATTGCCTGATGTATCTGTGATTTCAAGGAAGAGCAGTCTTTCGATTTCTTGCCGGAAGCAGGACGTCGTGATCTTCTACCAAAACGCCGGTGGAATGAATTCTGATGTTGAAGAGTACCGCCTAGTTGTATCGGATTGTTGCTACGATGTAATTGTCCTGTGCGAAACGTGACTCGATAATCGAACGCTTTCCAGTCAAGTATTCGGTCCTGACTACGAAGTCTGTCCGTGGCGGGTTGGAGGCAAAGGCCATCGAGAACGATTCATGGAACTATGTATGTGAAGCAGATTTGGACAGCCATCAATCTGGGTGATCGCACACTATGCGCCTGATCGAGTCCGGGACAATGAACTCATCGATACTCAGTTTTCACAGTTATCGGAAGTGCCACTCCAGTTGATGAGATATTCATTATTGGTTACTTCAATCTGTCAGGCGTTTCGTGGAGTCCATCTAATAGCGGATTCCTGTATCCAGATCCTGATAGCTCTACATTTCACGCAGGATCTATTAGCCTTCTCGACAACTATAGCGCAGCAACGCTTTCTCAAATTAACCATGTAGTTAACGAAAATGATCGTATTTTGGACCTCTGCTTCGTGAGCACACAGGACAGGGCTCCATTAATTTACTCGGCTCCTTGTGCACTAACTAAGCTAGTTCCTCATCACCCTCCTCTAATTGTCACTGTTGAGGACAAACTCGTGCGTGATTTCGACGATTATCTTGGTACGGTTTCTTATGACTTCCGTAAAGCTGACCACCGTAGCATCATAGATGTATTATCTAGCATGGTATGCGAGAACATGCAAACCTTTTCACATGTCTTGGCATATGTCATTGACAGACACGTCCCGAAAAGTGTCTCACCCTCCCTGGCAGACGAGAGAGTTACGTAGGATGAAGTCAATCAAGAGAGCAGCATTGAGAATATTTACGCAGTATCGCACGCTTCCTCTGAAACTACATTATGTGAGGCTGAATCACATGTCCCAGCGAGTCAGTCGTGAATGCTTTTCAAGTTTCCAACGAGGCATCCAGCGCAAACTTAAGTTACACCCGAAATCCTTTTGAAACTACGTGAACGAGCAACGCAGAAAGACCGGCCTCCCATCGTCTATGGAATTCAACGGAGAAGTTGCTGCCACCGTTCAGGATATATGCCGCCTTTTTTCCGACAAGTTTGCCAGTGTATTCACTAATGAGATACTAACTGACGACCATATTAACCTGGCTGCCAGGAACGTTCCAGTAAATGATTAAACGCTGGGTGCAATTGATGTTAATGCTGAGATGATTTCTAAGGCCGCGACTCTGATCAAGTCATCCTTCAATCCTGGACCTGATGGAGTTCCATCTGTATTTTTGAAGGGACATATTGCTAGCTTGTTTATTCCGCTTCATCGCCTGTTCCGAATGTCTCTCTCTTGCTAGTGGAATATTTCCATCTTGCTGGAAAATTGCGCACATATTTCCCGTCCCCAAAAAAGGAAGGAAACAAGCTGTGGATAACTATAGAGGAATTACATCGTTAAGTGCCGTTTCGAAGCTATTCGAGCTAGTGATTATGGAACCGTTGCTGTCCCATTGCAAGCAGTATTTGAGTGCTGATCAACATGGGTTTACTGTCGGCCGCTCTACAACCACCAATCTGCTGTGTCTCACATCGTATATATGTCCGAAAGCATGTCGGATCGGGTTCAAACGGACGTTATTTATTCAGATCTATCCGCAGCATTCGACAAGTTGAACCATGCTATTGCGATTGCTAAACTCGGCAGGCTCGGTGTATGCGGTAATCTTCTGAGTTGGTTTCGATCATATCTTACCGGTCGGCAAATAAAGGTTGCCATAGGAGATTGCAGATCAGCTAGCTTCTTCGCCACATCAGTTATACCTGAGGGAAGCCACATGGGACCGTTATTTTTATACCGTACTTCAACGACGTGCATCTGGGCATCGAAGCTCCTCGGTTATCATATGCAGATGACCTCAAAATCTTCCTACGAGTCTGCTCCATTGTTGACGGTCACTTTCTTCAACGTCAGTTGAATGTATTCGCTAGTTGGTGCAGTTACGAAAGCCGTTGTCAACTTATCGACCTAGAACTTCTCCGGACTAGAGCCCTAACCTTGGCCGATATTCTGCAAGGAAGGACAGATTGCGACGCCATCCTGAGGCAAATTGACCTGAATGTTCAACCCCGACCGCTTCGTAATAACCTTATGCTAAGACTGCCTCTACGTCGCACAAATTATGGACACGATTTGCGGACTGCAGAAAATATTCAACAGAGTTGCATCTGTTTTCGACTTTCATAGGTATTGTGATGAGCTTCATCGAAAGTTTTCTTCTGTTTTTCGCCGGCAGGAGTAACAACTGACTATAAGATATATGTGTTTTAATGATTTTTATGTTATGACCATGCTTGAACGTATTTTTTTACTATAGTTGATAAGGTTAATATCATTGGTGCTTCATCCAGCCTGTTGATGTCAAACAACAATAAACGTACTTTTCGTCGAGCACCGAACTTTTCAGCCTCAGAGCTTTTAATATTAGGTACATGACATGTTTGGACTGTTTTCTAATTACCGAGTATGTATTGGAGGGATTTCAAGCTAAAATGTTCTGATCGCGAGATATTCGTGATCAATTACGAAATTTCGCATTAATACAGGTCTTACTGTTGATATCCATTACATTTTGTATGTAGCTTGTTGAAACAATTATCTGTATAGCAATAAAAGTAACAAACTTGTCTCGATTACAGGTCGTAGCAGCTGCGAGATTGTTCGGTCGACAGCATTAGTGCCTAATTATTCGGGACCCTTTTTAACACTGCAACAATCCATTTGAGGGATACCAGATAAAACAACAAGCGGAACACCATTTTAAAAATTATTGAGTTAAAATTATAGAGTTGGTTCGAAATGCTAACAAGAAGCTTTAGTGTTGTAATTTTTAGCTAGAGAATGATCTTTAGAAGATGGTTCATTCTCTAGCTAAAAATTATCACCCTAAAGCTTTATGTTAGCATTTCCAAACAACTCTGAAAATCGCTAACTTCGCGTATAAAGTAACAAAAAAAAACACTTTGAATGTTAAAATTATAGATTTTTGAACAATTAAAAGAATCCAACCCAAAAACAAGTGTACCTACCCATCGCGGTTCTACGCCAAGTTTCCGTTCGTGCCCCTAGGCACAAACTCTTCTACTTTTTTAAATGTGATTAGTGTCGACCCTACCATAAACTAATGACTTTCAAAAACTCAGATCAATCAGGTTAAAGGTCGGCTTCGGTACCCATTGACTGTTTTCTTCTTTTTTCCTTGATTTGTTTTCCGTCGATCTCGTTTTCCGTGCTGAGCACCAATGCTACCGACGCCAGGGAAGCAGCTCCCACACCTGGACCCTACCTATCGACCCATCAACTCATGAACCGGGGAACAACGGCTGTACTTCCCTTCCGAAGGAAGGCGTGATCAGAGATGTTATGCCTCAGAACATCAAGGCGGTGCCGACTGGGATTGAACCCAGGCCTGCTGGGGTGAGAGATAATCACGCTTACTACACCACCGGCGCCGCTATTGACTGTTTTCGGCAACTAAAATTTAAACGTTAATTTCACTATATTTTCCCATCAAAACACTTTGTTGAATGTGTTCACACGATCCCTTAAGCTGGGTTTACTGCCTATAATCGCATATCAGTCCCATATGGATAGGAAATCAAGGAAAGATGGGAGTGATATGCGATTATGGGTAGTTTAGACTAGGCAAGTCAAATGATCAACTCAGTTGAATTCAATTGGCTTGAAAAGTTGAGCCTGGTTCAACTTTTTTCAATTCAAGTGAGTTGATCAAGTCAGTTGAATGGCATGGTTTACACGTTCAATTCGCGTTCAAGTCAGTTGAATTCAACTGACTTGATCAATTAACTTGCCCTGTCTAAACCCAGCTGTAGTCTTTCAGCTTCAATCTGATTTCAGGTTTACGACTGAGCAATCCTGTTTTTGCCATATTTTCATCAACCGATGTAGACTAGTACAAATACAATAAACTATTCGGCTGATTTAGAGTTGCCGATGATAGAACAGCTGGTTGACAAGCAGTTCAAATGGAAAGGTTACCGAGGATAAAGAGGCTGCCGACAATAGTCACTCACTTGAGCACAGTTTGGAGCGTTGTAAAAACGCATTCAAACAGATTTGGACAATAAATTATTCTGTCGATTGGAATGGACAGAGAAGCAAGCAGCAGATAAATGTAAACAAACAAACACGTAATATGTGTGCGTGACGCTAAGAAAAACGCTAATAGAAGCGCGGACGCTGATTAGATTGACGAGAATACGTAAATAATTCCCCTAATTAGAAATCAACCGAATAAAAGTGGTGGGTACAACTTGGGTTATCGACCTTGACAATCACTTCTACACAGTTAGTCCTCAACGGAAATTAAACACTCCATTGCAAATGAATAAATCGGCCCTAAACTATGAGAACCACTTTTCTCAAACCCACTTGTCGGGCATTTTTGCGAAACAACAAGCCCTATTATTGATCCGGACATGGCTGTCAGAGTTCATAGTTCACCGATCGACTATGACCTATATCCTGCGAACAAATCAATACACGACATGTGATGTCCACTTACCTCCAGCAACGACTTGAAGTAAGGACTACAAGCAGATAGCACCATCTTGTGAGCTTTGCACGTCTGCCCTTCGCATGCCAGGGTTACCTAAAATAAAAAACGTAAATTTAAGTCCGAGTACATAGGCAGCACTAGAACCATACTCACATCTGTGAAGCTTTTCTCGTTACGGAGGTGCCGGAACGAGGTCACCATATTAGTTTGAAAGTCATTCCACTTGAGGAAGTACTGCTGCTGATCGGCCATTGTATATCCGATGGGTTGTCGTTTTGGGGACTTCAAATAGAGTGAACTGTTCGCTTTACGGCCTGACGGTGTGCGGTGATGTTTTTCGAGTTGGAAATTGGCAAGAAGAAGGATCAGCAACCGGCTTCCACTAACTGCTGGAAGGACCAGGAAAGGAAACCAAAGGAAAACCAAAAATAAAAGAAACCTGTAACGAGAGGCATTTGGTGAGATGCGCTGATGGATAGAAGAAATTGCATCACGCTACACATTTTCGGCCGGTACGCAATGAATGAGTTTTCCACTGGAAATCAGCAATCAAAATTGTAAAAACTGACCCCAAATAGAGAGCTTAATTATTGACGATGATGAAAAACTCCACTCGTCTTTTCTCAATTGCACCAAATCGCGCATACATTTGTCTATTGAAATGGGCGAAAAACTACACAAGGCGATTCGTCTGACACCAACACCGAGAGCCAACCTTTTGAAGGTATAACCCATTCATCGGATGCCAGCCACTTAGAAAGTCAGCGCAGAGGAAAAGAACAACAGTACGCCTGCAACCAGCGAACCGCAAATCCAATTTTTGATGGAAGAAGATACACATCCATCCGCGATGAGAGACTTTCAAGTTTTTTTTTTTTACGATATAGGTATGGTTCCTTCGTTATGAAGACTCTCTTCTCTATTCTCCTAGCACATTTGCTGCTCTCACAATGCTCACAATTGCTTTTCCTTCGGCTCCGCACTGTATATTGGTCGTACTAGGCGAACAACAATCATCGTTCTTCCAACTACTATCATATTAGTTGTAGGTAGGCAAGCATGGTGACTCTTATTCCAATGAATATCTCTTTACCTTCAGTTTTTTTTATTGCTTCTCTTTATTACCTCCGATGCTCCGATCCGTATAGAGGATAGGCTCTCTCGACTTTTGTTTATGATGGACGAAGCGAAATACATATTGTGTAATGCATTTTTCGCTGGCTTCGGTGGCCACAGCAGAGATGCCAGGTAATTTACTCTCGTGAAGCGCATTCTGCTGTTTGTTCGGAAAAGAAAATCACTGAGGTGACTATTTAAAGAATCGATAAATATTGGCTCTCTAGAGGTCCCGATACCATAATCATATCGATGGGCTGCAATCTATGGCTTAGCAGGCGTATGCTGTGGAGTTCCTTCACTGAATTCAGTTTATAGGTTAGATCAACTAATTTAGTGCTTTGTATTAATTGAATTGATTTAATTAATAATTGCGATTTATATTAATTGAAGAATATTATTTTCAAATATGCTCTGTTGTAACAGATGCAGTGGCTTGTTCGTGAAATATTGATCATGACTACAATCATGGTGATCGTTTTTTCACAAGATATTTATGCCATCGGTCACAATAGGTGTTCGCCAACTCATTATTCCGGCTTGAAAGTAGCCTGTAGGTACTGACCTGTTCATCATAACTGCTCCATTAACTGAAAGTCTCCTTAATAAAGATATAAAAAACTGTAACGAATGGGAAGCAGCAAGCTGAGAAAAACACTTTTAAACATTATTTTTCTAAATGGGTTCTTATGGCTGGGATAAGTTTTTTTTTAGATTTTCAGCCTAAAGGAGACAATATAGTTTTGGTATTTTTCACGACATTTTCTAGCCATAAAGGCAACTTTTCGCTTGCATAGTAAAGTGGTGATACTTGACAATCGATTCCAATGTCTTATTTTCGCCAAAAACTACTAATGAGACAAAATTTACTCAGTAACATGCGAACTGGCAACTCTGGTTCAAATGCGAACAGCAAAAGCACCTTCAACAACAACAACAACAACAACAGGCAATGGTGATGAAATCCAAATCCAAGGTCTTTCTGAACTTTCCATAATAATTTCGTGCAAATGGTCAAGGCATCTCCAAATACAATCTCCTTCATTGGATAGAACCATGATATGACCCTGCTTCAATTGCATCGCTCCAAAAATGCATCTGCCTGCGGAGGAAAATCCATCCAATCCCGGGCGAGCCCAAAATCGTTCGCACAAAACGGGGGCATTCTCCATTTTCCTTCAGAAAGCCCCGTTTGTGGTTGCCATCGTCCGCATCTATCTCCGCACAGCTCTGGTCTTTCTCTCGCTTCGTTCCTCCGCGTACGTGCACGGCTAATGTCAAATTTATAATCACATCAGCGGATGGCGGAGCCACACGAAAAAAAATCATATCATAACACTTGGCTAGAAAACAGCCGGACCCTTGAGCTTCTTCTGCCCTTAGCGACAAGACGAATAGCTGCTGACGGCTTCGGACGAACATCATCCATCCATGAAACAGGCGCTCCTTCTTCGCATAACCTGGCGGATGATGGCGAGATTGCACACATTCGAGGGCAGAAAATGTAAACATCGCGTACCCGAACCGACCCACTCCGGAAGGAAAATACTCCATTTTCTACGAAAAACTGATTTACCTCTTCGAAAAGTAGAAGCGGACGCTTTTTTCGGCAATTTTGCACCGTTTTTGTTGGTTGATTTTCACTGGAATTTCGACGACGACGACGACAGCGACGGGACACTATAATATGCAATCTTTCACTATGAAGAAACACTTACGTCTGCTGATGTTCGCTCTCGACTTCTCGTGGTTTATGCTCTCTCCCACGCTCACAGAATTCTCTCTCACGCAGTGTATTTCTCTCTCGACATTTTTCCGACTTCTCATCGTTCGCCTCACATCTCATTGGGCAGCAATGTCAAGGAGAACAGGTCTAGAAATGTGGATTTTTGGTCTCATTCTTTCATCCGCTGTTCTTGTCCAACGTCAAATGTGACGTAAACTCGTCAGCGCGAGAATGAAAGAGATGACCAATTTATATTACCAGGCCTGTTCTCTGTGACATTGTTTGGGCACAGGAAAAATGGTCGGCGAAAATAGGTCTGTTCTCAGACTTGCTTTAGTTCTTGTGCCGAGGGGTTTCTACCAGCGTTAATTACCGATCAATGCCAGTCAGGTTAGCGAAGATTACTCTGATTACTAACCAGCTAGTTAAAATTACTTTTTTACTTTGAAATTACTTGTATTATTCTCGATTACCGAAATTACTACGATTACTTGAATAATTTTAGTTTTTAATATTTTTTTAGGGTATAGCCTGGTACGCAGCTGAAAAGAAAACGGAAAAGTAATTTTTGAGGATTTTTCCCAAAAGAAAATTTGACAGCTATAGTCTGCTAAATTTTGAGATTATAGCTCGGATTATAGGGAGATGTCGTCAAATTGTAAAATCAACACTTATTAGTGTTTATGTGTTTATGTTGTTAATGCATCCAAAACATCAGTTTTGCAATAAACGCCAACATTACCTAACGGAATAATTGATCAGACCATTATTCCGCAAGGAAAGTGAAATTGCATTCAGAATGCGCCACCTTCATGTCTTTCCTTTACCGATTTCTTTTGAACTGCGTACTGGGTCAAGAAATGCTGAGGAAAAGTAATTTCTTTTGCATTCCGTGTCCTATCCGATAGCACATAAAAACGTCATTACTTTTCAGCTGCGTACCAGGCTTATTGAGGTAAATGCATACACACAAAAAATTATCATTGATTAAATTGAAAAAAACCATTGGTAGAATTAAAAGTTTGCGTTGGTTCTTTTTGGTAGAAAGTCTTTTGCATTCAAAACAAAAGTCAGCACACTGTCAATTCAAAAATAACTCGTTTTTTACTTTTAAAAGTAGAAACTTTTAAATCGAATTGTAGAACTGTCAAAATAAAAATCCATGTTTTTTAAATAGACTCACGAAAGGGTTTAATTTAAAATATGGGCATTTTTATCGCAAATTATACAGTTGGTGATGATGATGGTGGGAGTAGCCTTCTTTTCCGGCAAGACTGACGAGGCTGCTGAAAACACATAAATTAGTAAAATCGGAAGCAAGCTCGAAAGTATTCGAAAATTTCATCAACCTACCTTCCAAATCCCGTAACTGGAATATCCTTCCGATCCTTCCACTCGATAGCGTCAGAAGAGAAACAAGCGCGCCGGCGGATGAAAATGTAGATAACTTGAAGAAACTGCTGCTGCTCATGTTAGCTGCTGGTCTCGTTTTTTTCACATGTCCAATTTGGCGGGAAACGGTTTTTTCATTACTGTCAAAAACTTTACAATGAAGAGATTTTTGACAGTTTTTCGACTTTTATTCTAAAACATACACTTTTAAAATTACAAGCCGAAAGTGAAAAAACACTTTTAACCCAAAAGAATATGTTTTATTTTGAAAATTTTCATAGTTAAAACCGAGGGGGACGACTCTATCTACGATGCAAAAAAGATTGTGTTTTGCTGTGGCTAGCTGCGCGCACGCTGAGTAGATAGAAAGAAGATTGATGACGATTCTGAAGATTTCCTGCAAAAAATTGATGAGCGATGCAAGTATATGGGACAAATGAAAGAAGATTGTTCGAAGATTGATTCGCTAGTGTGAGATCTGTTGACCATCTTAACTTGAGATTTAGATGTGTCGCCCCCCACGGTTAAAACTACGAAATTTGGGAAACTTTTAATTTGATCATGCATTATTTTTAAAGCAACAATTTTTGTTCTTTGTGTGAATTCGTAATCTGCATTAAAAGTGGAACCCAAACCCAAAATTTCATCAATTTTGGTACACTGGAACTATTTTAAATAAGAACGATTACATTTGCGAAAATCACCTTATAAGCGCCCCTCGTTGTCACTTTGTACACTCAAAAATATTACAAAACGAATATAGATTAAATTTTATGCATTTTATGGTTTTTCAAAACTTATATACATTGGTTCGATTAAAATTTTCGTCAAAATTATACTAAGTCCGAATAACGGAGTGGAATTCGATCAGTGTTTACTAAAATGACAGGAATAAGAACATCTGGATTCCCTTCGGAGCTTCGTGCTGGTGAAGGGCTTTGTCCCAGCGGATTTCTACTGCGCCTGTAATCTGCTGGGCAGCATCGAAATTGTAAGTATTTCAGGCATAACACACGCAAACCACAGTACGCCCACGCAAACCAATACCACTTTCGGAAAGGTGATAGTTGCCCCTATGCGATGATGTTGTTGGTTTGCATAGGTTTATTTTGGTTCGCGTGTAAAGGGCCTTAGAAAGTTTGTTTACAAATGCTTTTGTGCCGTTATCAAATGTTATGCCTGATTTTTTTTAAATATTATCAATAAAAAATAAACTAATGAAATAAGCTTCCTGAGACAATTTTTATTTTCATTTGAAAACAATAATATTTACCATAAATGAAATAAAGAAGCGAAAAATACATTCTCTTGAATAAACCGTATCTATGCATTGTGAGTATATTTCGATTTTATACTATGGCACGCATAAACCATTTTTATACTAAGTTTGCATTCTCTCCCTTTATACCGGCCTTTGCGTCGGTACGGAGAGTTGCTATTTAGCGTAACTTTTATACTATTTAGATTTCAATATTTTTTGAGTGTACACAGTTAGAAAAAAGTACCCAACGGCCAGTTCACTTTTACCTACTTTTGACTAGTTTGTCTCCTTTCCTCCTTCTAATGTTGTCAAAAACGGAGGAGCAAAACCATCCAACAAGGGTTGTAAAGTGTGGGAACCCAACGTTGAGTAAAATCATATTTACCTACTGTTGGGTACAACTAACTTACTTTTGGGTTGAAAGCGAGCGGAAAATTCCATACGAATTGCACACAAGTAAATGAAAATTACTTTGACCCGCTTTACCTACTTTTGGGTTCCTGCACTGTAATGCCGAGATGAGTGAAAAGAACTTAATTTTGGGTTCTTTTTTCTAACCGTGTATGGGAGCGAGCTGTCAGTTTGTTAGTTTAGTGTCAAATAGTGAAGTTATTATTTTGCTTTAAATCTTGATTTAAAAATCGAGATGAAAGTGTGTGGGTGCGAAAAAAAAAAATATTACTGTACTCAGACAACGAAGCTCTTTCAGATGATGTATAAAAAACGATACATTTTTCAAAATTAAAGAACCCAATTGGGTTATTTAAGGGTATTGAGTTAAATACATATTCGTAATCTGCATTAAAAATGGAACCCAAACCAAAAATTTTATCAATTAGGGTACACTGGAACTATTTTAAATAAGTACGATTACATTTGCAAAAATCACCTTATTAGCGCTCCTCGGTGTCACTTTGTACGGGAGCGAGCTGTCAGTTTGTTAGTTTAGTGTCAAACAGTGAAGTTATTATTTTGCTTTAAATCTTAATTTAAAAATCGAGATGAAAGTGTGTGGGTTCGAAAAAAAAATATCGCTGTGATCAACAAACGAAGCTCTTTCGGATGATCTATAAAAAACAATACATTTTTTCAAAATTAAAGAACCCAATTGGGTTGTTTAACTTTGAAAAATATACCGATTTTTATAGAACATCTGATAGAGCTTCGTTTTCTGAGCACAACGATATTTTTATCGATCCCGTAGACATTCCTATCGATTTTTAAATCAAGATTTAAATTTTTGATCGTTGACATTAAATTTATTCGTTGGCAGCTCGCTCTCATACAAAGTCTCACCACGGGGCGCTAAGATGGTGATTTTAGCTAATGTAATTGTACTTATTTAAAATAGTTCCAGTGTACCAAAATTGATGAAATTTTGGATTTCGGTTCCATTTTTAATGCAGATAACGAATGTGTATTTATCTCAATACCTCTAAACTAGAAATACTCAGAGCGAGAGATGGGCAAAGACAATGTTGTTAGCCAAATGAACTGCCAAAATCTGAGCCAATCGAACATTCCCATTAGAATTTGTCCGAGGATTTTTGTTGTCTCAAATTCAACTAATTTTTGGAATCAAAAACAATATTCTAACTCTATTGATTAATTGATTTTTTATTTTAATATTTAATTGATGGAACCAAGAAATGTGCAAAATATTGCGATGCAATCAATTAATATTTTGCACGTAAATCGAATCAAAAATAAAAGTCATGTAAAATGCTGGCTTCTAGCAAGGGTTGCAAGATAATTTAGGTACAAATAGCTGCTGCCGAATTGTATTTTGTTTTCTCCGCCTATCTCTCCCTCTGAAGGTTCTTTGAAGGTATTAACATAGAGGTAACTCTAAGAACACTGGGTCCCGAAGAAAATCATTATTATTTTTGGCTCACTCAGTACCAGAACAACGGTCCCAAGCAGTCCCAAGCTATTTCACTCACCCCTGCATGTTCTGCATGAATCCACACACCTGTTATCTGTCAAACTTTCATAGCGAATCAAAACAAACATAGTGTAGTAATAGAATTTCAACTAGAATAGGGTACGTTAATCGTTTACTTGGGACCAATAGGCTACTAAAGTGGTGAGCCAATTTAAAATCGTTAGTTTCGTATTGATTGTTGGTATTAAGGTAAATGTATATTCATAATCTGCATTAAGAATGGAACCCAAACCCAAAATTTCATCAATTTTGGAACACTGGAACTATTTTAAATAAGTACGATTACATTTGCAAAAATCACCTTATTAGCGCCCTCGGTGTCACTTTGTATGGGAGCGAGCTGTCAGTTTGTTAGTTTATTATTTTGCTTTAAATCTACACGCTTATTCTGGTCAACTCAAAATTGAGTCGAAGGCACTCATCTCAGCGGCAAGTATGGCTACTCAAAATTGAGTAGCCTTATGTTGACTCACTTTTGAGTAAACTACGTTCTCACGTAGACTGAGTCAAATCCACTCGCCGGTATTTTCAGTTGCGGGGAGGGTTTTTGTTTTGATTTTCATTCAAGAAAATGGAAATTGCCTGCTTCGGATTCATTCTACCACAAAAAGCAAAACACGGTTCAACACCGTTTCCCTAAGCAATTCGTACTTACCTGAAGGCATTTCAGCCGGTTTTGAGTAACATTTTCCCTCCGACATGACTGGCATTTTTTCCAAGTCCAGGATTTTGCTGACTGAGTGGCTTTTACTCAGTTTGACATTTCTAGTTTACTCAATTTTTGACAACTCGATACATCGGACGAAAGTGAGTACGATCGACTCACCTGGTGAGTAAGCAGAAGTTAGCGTGATAGCTCACGCAAAGGTCGGTATAAATGGAGAGAATGCAAACTTAGTATAAAAATGGTTTATGCGTGCCATAGTATAAAATCGAAATATACTTACAATGTATAGATACGGTTTAATCGAGAGAATGTCTTTTTCGCTTCTTTATTTTATTTATGGTAAATATTATTGTTTTCAAATAGAAATAAAAAATTTCTCAGGAAGGTTTTTTAATTATTTTATTTTTTATGAATATTATTTAAAAAATACTTACCATTTCGATGTTCATTAATATGAACTCGTGCTCACGAGCTCACGCAGTCTAGCTGCCCAGCAGATCACAGGCGCAGTTGAAATCCGCCGGAACAAAGCTCTTCACAAGCGCGAAGCTGCGAAGAGAATCCAAATGTTATTTTTCCTGTCATTTTAGTAAACACTGATCGAATTCCACTCCGTTATTCGGACTTAGTATAATTTTGACGAAAATTTTAATTGAACCAATGTATAAATTTTGAAAAACCATAAAATGTATAAAATTTAATCTATATTCGTTTTGTAATATTTTTGAGTGTACATTCTTTTGAGTTTTGAAAATCGTCATTACGATTAAAGAGCCTGAATCTATAAAGAAGCGACATCTTATCCATTTGACAGGTCTTCTCTGGTCTTCTGCTCGATTGGAATGACTTTTCCTATGACTTTGACAGATAATCGATTGTTCCAATTCTGACATATCGTCTCTTTATAAATTCAGGCTCTTTAATTACGATGTAAACAAATGGATTGGATGACATTTCTCGATGAACATTTCAAATGGTCCTATCTGGTTTGATCGATTCTCTTCATCGACTTTCTCTTTCGTCAATAACTCAGCTGCAAAACCTTTCCCTGTTGTATTTGACGTTTTGGACGCTAGATAAGAACCTCCTTTATCAAACTATGTGGTAGAATTAGCGCGAAATCTGTTTGCATAGCAGTGGTTATGAAAAGAGAAAGTCGATGAAGAGAATCGATCAAACCAGATAGGACCATTTGAAATGTTCATCGAGATTTCCTCTCAAAATAGACTAGCCTACATTGATGGTACATGAAAAGAGCCTATTACATATAAGGGTGGTTATAGAGATTTTCACGTCCGGTTGTATTGTATTGTGAGAGCGTGTTAGTGAATATCCGAGGAAAATACATAACGAATCGATGTCAAACTCATTTTGACAGATCTACTTTCATACATTTTTTAGGTTAGCCAGAGGAAAATAATAAACAACTTTACACGGCGTTGCTCCTGCTAGTGTGCGTGCGTTAAACGTCACTAATCTCTATATCGATGCCTTGTTTGAGGAATTTGATTAGTGGGAAATCTTATAAATTCAGTGTCAACATTTCAAAGGGGCGTAATTGCTTTTGTAAACAATGGCTTCAGACGTCGATTTCTCGAAAATTAATGCTCACTCCTCCAAGTTAACAATGCTAGCTAGTAGAGGAAACATTCATCTACTTGTTGGTGTCATAAATTTTTATGAGTGAGCTTTTATTCGCGAGAAATCGATGGCTAAAGCCATTGTTTACAAATGCAATTACGCCCCTTTGAAATGTTGGCACTGAATTATATATCTTTGGAGAAACCGAATGATGAAAATCCTGAAGGGTAGAATAAATGAATGTGAGGCCCAGAGAATTTGTTGTCTTTTGTGTTCCTCCGCTGTTTGAACGTATACGACGGAGTTTGACGTCTACTCCGTAAACCATTTTAACAGCGGAGGAAGAAAAGAGACGACAAATTCTAATTCATTATTACATTGCCTCGCGATTACGCTTTTCGATGATATTCCCAGCAGCGCTGCCATTTATACAGATTTATCTGTATTATACAGATTTTTTAATCTTAATACAGACCCGATACAGAATACAGATTTATCACAGATTTTTAAATTACAATACAGATTTATACAGATTTTTATAAAATGCTTGAGAAAAAAAATTCAAAATTTATAAAAACAAAATAACCTGCTCGATTTTATCAGCGTACCCCCTTCTCTCCAAAATTAATTGTTGTGCTAAAAACCATATTTGGTTGAGTGGTAGTTTTATCAAATATCCGAGAGTTTTTGCCCCTCCAGTGGTTGGAAAACTGTTTTTGCAGTATGGAGAATATCACAAAATTCACGACTCTCTACTAAATATAACTTCACAGAAGGAAAAAGGCGAACATGAAAGAAAACGAAATCCAATTTGGCTCAAAAGACTAGAAGAAGCTTACTCGTCGCTATGCTCCTCTAACATAAAAAAAATTAAAAAGTTTATGGAACATTTAATCGATTCCACTGTACGTTTATATTCTTCTTCTTCTTATTCGCATATCAAGCTTATTGCTTTGTGCATATTAGCTTATTGCGTGCTCTCAACTTAGTGTTCTAAGTGCACTTCCACAGTTATTAATTGAAAGCTTTCGATGCCAATACCAATGCATGAAATTGTATATTGTGTGGCAAGCACAATGATACTCTATGCCCAGGGAAGTCGAGAAAATTTCCAACCCGAAAGATTGATTTCCCTCGACCGGACCGGGAATCTAACCCACCGCCGCCGTGCGTTTATATAGCTGCCTTTTAATAACTCATGATGACATCAAAATTTGATGTATTTTTATTTTGTTTTTTCGGCATGCATGCAATAACATGTTGATAACTAAATTTGTAATCTAAATAAAATATCTATATCAAAATAAGTTATCAAGCAGTTCTCACTAATATCAATATATGTTATAATTTTGATATTCTTCGCATATCTTTTAGCTCTCATTTTTGTTCTGTTAGCCATCAACTCCATCAAAATGAAATCAATTTGAGTTATCAGGAATAATGAAAACAACATAATTCTTGTTTTCATTTTGTTCTCACCCTCTGCTCGGGAACCTATCAAATTTCCATCGACAATTAATCATGTTATGGTGTTTTTGACAGCATTCACAACCAGAGGACCAACCGCTTTCGGATGCATATGGAGCTGGTAGTAAACGATTTGAGATTGTATGGGGATTTACAGTATTAATTGAATATTTCCTATATAAGCATGTATGTTAAATACAAGAAAAGTGCCCGAGCACATTAAAATGGTACAAATACAAGTACTCGTAAACATTTTACTTGCATTGAAAATGTATTTCGTAAGAAATTGCGGATTTTCTGATATTCTCCATACTGCAAAAATGATTTTACCAGCACTGGCGGGGCGACATCTCTCGACTTTTCGGTGTAACTACCACACAAATGATGTAATTAATTGTTTTCATCTATATTTAAAATATCAAATAGTAATGAACTCGTGCACTTTTTTGCATTTAAAACTGCTTTACAGGAAGATAATGAATAGAAACTAAAATCTCCATACATTTTCAAACGGCTTCATATCACTCTTATAAATAAGTACGGACGATATCACAAATGGCACAATTATATCCCGTATGGCTAGTACGATAGCCCGAATAGGTGGTTAAGCACTTTTTATGGTTATTTTGTATGCACTGTATTTGTAAACAACAAAACATGATTAATTAAGAAAAAATCGTCAATACAGAAAATACAGATTTTTTAATAGAGTGGATACAGATTTTTTATAAAACCACCTGGCAGCTCTGATTCCCAGTACGAGCACGGATCCTGTCCTGTCACATTGACATTTTGGTGATGTTTTCGGGTTTTTCACCATAGGAAACTAAAAATATTGCTGATTTTTTATTAACAATTATAGGTATGTTTCTTAAAATATCTTATTCTTAACAAATAAACTATTGATATTAATCTCGAATGCTTTTGTTGCCAGAACAATTCTTCAAGGTAACTTAAGCAAAACCGTACAAACGAGCGATACTTCTTTCACCGGCAATCATATCTGCCACAGCAGCAAGCTTTTCTCGGTGAGAATGGAGGAGCAACTTTTGGATGAGCTGAAAAACGTCGGGTAAGTTGGAAATATCCTCCGAAAATCTGATTTCATAAATTGATTTTGCTTATTCTAGCTACGACGGTCCCTTCCTGGATCTAAACTACGCCGCAACTGCTATGGCTGCCGGTGCGCAGAGTGGCGAGTTTCAAGACGTGGTGATCTGGCTTACCGATGAAATCCGAGTACTCGGAAAGCTAGATGAGAAAATCTCGAAAAGTGAGGACGCCAGTGCATTTGTGCTGGAGCTGTCAGGATTCTTGAAGGAACTGACTTGTCCTTATGCGAATCTCACCTCGGGTCACGTATCCGACAGGTTGCAAACATACGACTCGAAAGTAATCCTGCTGGAGTATCTAATGAACGAGCTGATGGCATTTAAAATGATTGAATCGTTCAAGCCAAAGGAGAAAACGAACGTTATTACGCTGTTCGAATCACCAACAGCTTCCGCACTGAAGGATATATCCATTACGTTGGGTTTGGGAAAGCCACCGAACAACATTCCGGCGAAGGCCCTGTTTGAGAAGATCAACGTACGTTTGGATGAGACCATAAAAATGGCCGGTGAAAAACGGCTTAGCTGTCCACTGTTTTCACCGGGTAAGAAACTGACGATGGAGCAATGGAACAAACTGGACAAGCTACACAAAGATCTAGATGCGGAGTACGATCTCAGACGAAAGATGTTGCTCACTCGATTAGACGTAACGATTCAGAGTTTTAAGTGGTCCACCCGAGTGAAGGGCAAGGACGGGCAGATGAACGAACGCTATGCGGAGAAGCGAAAGGTACTGGATTCTTTGCAAACCGGTGGAAAAGATACGGATTTAGCTGCATTGCTGGGGGCTCGAGAAACCATGGCCATTATAGAGAAAACGAGCAGTGCCAGCGTTCGGAGGAACACCAAAAGCAAGATTCAGCGACACATTATCGGGCGGGTTCCAGATCGAGGTGGACGAGCTTATGAGCATAACCCTCCACCGCTGGAGATGCCATCTTGGCAAACCCAACGTAGCACCGGAGGACCCGGTGGTGGTGGGCAACGCGGAGGATTTGGCGGCGGAAGGGTAAGTGATGTCGTGATTTGTGCTAAATTGCCTTGTTACTAGATATGGGTAGGGAATGAACTGGCAAACATTGATTTTCCCTTATTAATTATTGCAATGCTGCGCTAAACTATTTTAGGATGCTACTGTAAGTTTATGCAGCTACTTAATAATACAATCGAAAACACAAAAATAGAGAAATTATACGAAATTATATTGTTTTAGGGTGGTCACCAGAACCGCGGAGGTGGTGGAGGAGGCTACCAGCAGCAGGGAGGTCATCAACAGGGTTATAACCAAGGGGGAGGAGGAGGAGGTGGATACAGTCAAGGAAATCAGGGCGGTTTCAACCAGGGAGGCGGTGGCGGTTACCATCAAAATCGTGGAGGAGGCGGTGGGAGTCGCGTTCAAGGAGGATGGTCTCAGCCCCAAAAAGGTACCTGCCCCTATCCAAAATTAAGTATTTTCTAGATAACCAATATTGTCAATTTTAGATTTCAATCAAAGCTACAGCAGCAATACTAGCACTAGCGGTTACAGTTCTGGATCGGGTCGAGGTTATTCGAACAGCGACCAATACAGTAACAGTTCCGGTGGTTCGAGTTTCCGTGGCAGCGGAGGGGGTGGATATGGAGATCAACACAACAGAGGTGGTGGCAATGGTGGATACGACAATGATTATAACCGTGGGGGTGGCGGCGGTGGTGGTCGATCAAACTACAACCGAGGGGGACGGCGTTGAGCAGCTTGGCTTATGTCACATGCATGACTAAATAATCATCAGAAAGGCATTTTTACATCTGTACCCCAGTTTGCGTAAATTATTTCGATTAGGAAATAGCCTAAACAATTTTTGGTAGAAGGGCGTGCTGCTATGTTCAATTGTAAAAAAAAGTACGATTGCAACATACGATTGATTTTCGAATCATGAGATTGAAATAAATAATCAAAGATCCTCAAAGCACCCAGCGAACATTGATCCAATTCTATTATTATCACTTGCCTATTTTTACTTTTGCTAGTCCGATGTCCGACAGGATTTTACCTGCATTACAATGTTGCGCCAACTAACTCGAGCAGGGTGTTCGACTACCTGGAAAGTCAGGGAATTCTATTTATGATCTGGAAAGTAAGTGAATTTTAGTTTAGGTCAGGTAAAAAATGATGTTGATCTGATCACATTGCAAAAAATCATGTGTGGGACACATAAAACAATCTTTGAAATTTTATCAGTGCATGACGTCAAAGTTTTTGGGAAGATCCCGGGCATCAGATCTACTCGCTGCGTTTATGGACGCCCTTGGCGGTATCTCTTCGAACAAGTTGCTGCAAGTGTCCATGGATGGGCCCAATGTGAATTGAAGCTAGAGGTACAAAAAGGTGGCGAGAAGCTGATACACGGTTAGAAAAAGTAGCCAAAATTAAGTTCTTTTCACTCATCCCGGCACTATAGTGCCGGAACCCAAAAGTAGGTAAAGCGGATCAAAGTAATTTTCATTTCCTTGTGTGCAGTTAGTATGGAATTTTCCACTGGCTTTTTAACCAAGAGTAAGTTAGTTGTACCCAACAGTAGGTAAATATGATTATACTCAACGTTGGGTTCCCACACTTTACTACCCCTGTTGGGTGGTTTTGCTCCTCAGTTTTTGACAACATTAGAAGGAGAAAAGGAGACAAACTAGTCAAAAGTAGGTAAAAGTGAACTGGCCGTTGGGTACTTTTTTCTTACCGTGTAGATCTGGGAAGCTATGGGCTGTATATTTTGCATAATGCATTCAAGGATAGTGTTCGCAGTATCAGTTGGGATGTTGTCAAATATTTGCGTGGTATCTACAAGACGAGCGTTTATCACGATATATTCTGGTTCAACCATATTCCCGTTAAAGTTTTGCGGTCATCGATGGTTGGAAAATAGTGCTGCTGTTCAGAGGGCAATCAAAATTACTCCGCAAATACGAAAATTTATTCAAGGCGTCCAGAAAGACAAAATCGAACCAACGTCAGCTTCCTGCCTAGATGTTAAAAACTGTTTGAATGACTCGCTGCTGATGGCTAAAACGCTGTCCAGGCTGGAGAGTTATAACATGTTATAACTCTCCAGTCTGTACAGCGTTTAATAGTACGTTCAGACTACAGAGTTATAACATGTTATAGCGCTATCTTGATGGTGGTTTCTGTGTTGCAATTATTTGACAACCGTTATAACATGTTATAACTCTCCAGTCTGGACGGCGTTTAAAACGCTGTCCAGACTGGAGAGTTATAACATGTTATAACGGTTGTCAAATAATTGCAACACAGAAACCACCATCAAGATAGCACTATAACATGTTATAACTCTGTAGTCTGAACGTACTATAAGACTAGTAGGTCCCGAAGAAACGTGCTCAACTTTTTGGCTCAGCTGTGGTACTATCTTCGGTCCCAAGCTAAAATCGATTCACCCCTCGAAACATAGGAAAACCCAATAACCCCTCATTTTATCTGTCAAACTTTCATAGCGAATCAAAACAAACATTGTGTAGGACTAGAATTTCACCTAGAATGGGGTACGTTAATCGTTTGCTTTTGACCAATAGGCTAGTCAAGTAGTGAGCCAATTTAAAATCGTTAGTTTCGTATTGATTGTTGGTTATAAAATGTTATAGTGCTATCTTGATGGTGGTTTTTGTGTTGCAATTATTTGACAACCGTTATAACATGTTATAACTCTCCAGTCTGGACAGCGTTTTAGGCATCTTGATGTCATTTGTGACAATTGTCAAACTTGCCGTTTCCGTTCCGCTTCCGCCCACATTGCGTTTCAGTCGTAGCACGACGTCAGATCTATGATGGTGTTACTCATGCAGGCGGGTTGGAATTAACTTATTCAGCGAGTTCGAAAAATCGCATTCGCTTTCCATGTTGACAAGGATCGTCGTATGAAAGAAGCTCTCGATTCCGAGAGCTTAAGATGCCCAAAAATAAGCCGAGAGTTTGCAGGAGAAAATTGTTCTACTCAAATGATAAACATTTTTAAAAGTAATCCGAAAATAATCACATAGGGTTTTTGATCTAATTTCCGTCCTACTAAGCACATATCGCACTTTACCTCTCTTTTTTAAAGGGTTTGAACAAAACATGGAATGTCAAAGATAACTTCTAAATTTATTCACCTTTCCATACGTGCCGTTGGATTTGATAAAGAGTCAAACAATGTTGAGATATTATTAAAAATCTAACACTGCTTCTTGATTCCAAATTCGTCCTACGAGTTTCAATTTCGTCCTAACGCATTGAAACGCCATAAGATTTTCTTCGTCCTACTGATATACGTTAAAAAAGGGGATTCGCTAGGAACGTTTCTTTTGTTTTGAGAACAATGAGTGTAAATATTCATACACTGAACTAACGAGAAACGTAAATTTCACCTGAAAAATCAGGTAACCTTTCAAAAATAGAAATCCAATAAGAATTACATGCTGCACATAAATATCAATGGCATGGTAATGAATTCCACTAGATTGACTGATGGAGTTCAAGTGTCATACAGATAAATGTTAAGTGAAGTTCACGTCAATTTTAAGTAACCTCATGATGTGAAAACTGTCTTTGCGTATTTGTTAGTTCAAAATGGCGGCAGATGAAAATATGCGAGTGTAAGTTTGATTAATATCAATACATGAATCCTAATTTTCAACATTCAAAATAAATTGAAGAGTGTAAAATCGGATTCAGCAGTTCTCACAAGCTTAATCGCCGAACTACAGCAGACATCTATTGGAAGTCATCAGTTGTTGGAGGAAAATAAATGTAAGAATCAAACTTAATGTTTTAAATAAACCAATAACCAACTATAACTTTATTCAGAAGCAGCAATTTTTATAGAGCATTGTGGAGCAAACAAATGCAAAACAATCAACTTAACAACAGCCAGTGCAACAGGGTATAGAATTAAGAATAAGTTTGATACACATGATAGTTACTAAAAAGAACAGTTTTATGTAAATTGTAATAAAGTAAAAAATTAACAAATAAGTTAAATTTTATTTAATAAAAATCCGCATTTCATTCCCAAAACATGTAATATTCACCTGAAAAGTATGATGGAAAATATCTACGTACCTTTTCAGGTGAATATTACGTGAATTGTATTTGCAGTGTATTAGTGCAATGGATGAACGTTAGTTTCGGGGTCATGTTAGTGTTAGAGTTTTGTTAGTATTGACCCGTATTCAGCTCTGTCGGCCCCTCGAACACAAGTCGCAGGCAGTTGTTGTTAGGACATGCGACACTGTCACTGCTACTATGTTAGAGGTATGACCCGTCAAGTTTCGAAGTGCAAAAAAAACTGTTAGAACTATCTTATAAATTAACTTTACACTCAAAGCAAACTATTTACCTTAGCATTACAAAAGCGAATTTAAAATTACTATTTTATTTTATGCTAATATTAAAATTATGATAAAACTACAATTTACGGCTCCGTGAAATTAACTCGCATGAACCTTTAAAATCAATGAACTGGAGAAAAACTACAATTTTAACAAATTGCAAAAAAAAAATCTTAGCGACACTTGACAAATCATCATCAAGCCCCTCATCCTTGGACAGGGTTCCCAATTATTCTCATTAAAAATTCACGTACAAATTACATGAAAAGCATTTTAAACAAAACGGAACGTCACGTAGAAGTCACCAGATGTCCAGTAGTTTTCACTCCGATTTCACGTAAGCAGTACGTGGAAATCAGGTCTTATTTACCTGACTAATCACGTAGATAATTGAAACTGAATTTTGATCGGCTACGTGCAATCCCGGTAAAAGTTACGTGAAAAATAAGGTGAACGAAAACCACCTAAATTTTCACGTCAATGGGATGTGAAGATTTTTCAGAGTATCACATAGAAAAGAACCATTTCTAGAACAGTTCGAACTTCACTGACACCTTACTAGCTATGTTAACTTTATACAAAATAGTTTTGTTATGGTTTAAGGAATGTAATAAACAGAAAAGAAACATTACTTTCTGCTGTTACAGTTTCTGGTATATTCCAACTACATTTTGTTACGGTTGATCAACTATACGAAACTATTTTGAACTGTTTCAAAACATTACGAATAAAAGTTGTATACAACTTGTACAATGCTTACGTGTTTTGCTTATAGTTGTTTTACGTTTTTGCAATTGGCACAAACAAAAGAAAATGCTTTTCTTTGGAACGGCGGCCATGAGTTCACGGTGTTTTTTTTTTTTGGCTTTATTATTTTATTTTTAAAACTTTACTCCAAATGGAAAACATGTTTCATCGTTATTATGAATAATATGCTTAAAGTATAAAGTATTTCTAAAAAAGCATGTATTTATTGTTATTGTTATTATTGTTATTGCTCAGTTCACACCCTGGCCGGCTGCTGCCTACCGATCTGCACTTAAGCCAGGCATGAACCTACGGAAATTTAGTCGTGGCCTATGCTAGACCGTATAGCATAACGACTTTCCTTTCACTAGCAGGCTTGTTGGTCCCACTAGCGTCCGATTAGGGGATAGTAAGAGATTAAAAGAATAAAGAGAGAGATAGAGGATTTTGTTGTTTTGCTGAAAAGAAATAAAAAGAACTAAAAAAAACACGCCGTTCCAATGCAGAGATGAACTAGCCTAAGGCTAAAAATCTCTTAAATAAAGAATTAAAAAAAAAAAAAAACGCCGTTCCAAGGGGGCTACGTCCATCGCTGTCGTACTCAAATACCTGGGAACTTTCAGAGGTGCACAGGGCAAACGTGAAAGACTTCCATTCTGTGCAGCTGCTTGACCTGGACCCAGGTCAAATTCCTATCGGCTTGCTTGATTTACTTATTGACGCTCCACCGCCTTAGTGTTTGCCTTTGCTGTGATGTTCTGGCGGATTTAATTCATAATCATAATCAACAAAATTCGTTTATACTTCTTCACTAGTTAATTGTAATTGGTTATTGGTAGTAATCAGTTGCTTGACTGAAACGAGACAAAAACAAATACCGACGGAAACAGGAATAGAAAATTTCAAGTAGGTATCTCCTTTCAACTGCAACTAGTTAATGGTTTCTCTTCAAAACTTTGTTGGGATTAGTTTATCGTTAGTCGTTTATCATGACTTCCATCCTCGCGTTCCGCTGAATACGAGACCTGAAAAACAGAAATCTGTAACTCTGAAAAACAGTGCTTTAACAAGCCCCTCCTCCTGAATGCATTCCTTTATTGTGTTCATCTCCTATTGTAGCTTCCGTCTTATCATATCCCTCCCCATGGGCGAACTTTATGTAAATGTTCCCAGATCCCCTTCCCAATCCATATCTTCACCAGGGCGTCACAATATCAGCTTCAATCGACCAAATCGATGCGACGAAGAGACTGCTGGCTTTCTTTTTCTGTTAAAGTCGAACAGCTTCGCAGCATTCTAGAACCTCAGTCGGCGTGCACAAACAAATGTTCAATCGCTTGTCTCTCTTTCTCCCGTCGCTCCATTGGTCTTCCTTTCAAGCTTCGTCGAAATGGATGAGCGAAAGAGCGCTCGACTTTGATAGTTTTCTCTTTCATGAAACACATCAACAGAGGTTTCAAGACGTATATGACGGAAAATGAAATAACACATTTAAAGCATTTCTCACGTCAAAACACTTGAAGATTACACGTCATATTTCTAATTTATCTTCCATCCATATATTTATCTAAAAAAAATGATCGAAAACGGGACATAACGCATTTTAAACAAATTGAAAGAGCGGCGATAGAGTGTTCGTGAAAGGGGATTGAAAGCCATAATGAAGTTCGTTTAACTAGAAAATCGACGTTATTTACATTGAAAGCGATGAGCAAAGCAACGACGAGAAGTTCCACAGCCAGCCTTTCCTTCCAAGCGTCCTTCTTTTTTATTTTCGTTTCTTGCTGATAGTCTAGCTAGGCGTTATAGAAATGAAGCGTCGAACACGTATGTATGAGAGAAACAAAACACGAGTTCATTTTAGAGCTTCGAAATTGTAGAGCCCTGATCTTCACAATTATTGGTTATTAAATCTCGATAATCTTAAATATGTTATTAATTTAGGTTTCTATTCCCATAGTCGATCCCGTTAATCCAGTTAATTAGTTAGTGCATCATGTTACGTTATCTTATTATTCTTATTTTATTATTATCTTAACTACTTAATTCATTCATTCATTCAATCAATTACAATTATAAGCAAATTGCAAAATAAAACTTGACAAATCACGACAAATCATCGTCCATCCGCTTATTCTTGGGCAGGGCCTGATGATGTGAATCTGATTTTGATCAGTGAACGGGCACCATATCAGACATAACATTTGATAACGGCACAAAAGCATTTGTAAACAAAATTTCTAAGGCCCTTTATGCGAACCGAAGTACGCTCACGCAAACCAACATTATCATCGGATGGGAGCAACTCTCACCTTTCCGTAAGTGGTATTGGTTTGCGTGGGCGTACTTTGGTTCGCGTGTAAAGGGCCTTAGAAAGTTTGTTTACAAATGCTTTTGTGCCGTTATCAAATGTTATGCCTGATATGGTACATTCTCTCACTATGAACCTATCATTTCTAGCCTAGCTGAAGTATTTAATAAATGGAAACTATAACATGGGTTACGCTCCCCCTAAGCGGGCCCTCCACATCCTATCTCTGTCTAATCTCTAATACCAAATGCCAATGGTATGAATGTATAAATATATAAATTGGAAATGACGTTCAATCAAATTAACCCATACCCCACTCACTTGGCCAGGCTTCAGAATCGTTCAGTGGGCAGTGCGCTCTACACTCCAAGTTCCCTTTCTTTCAAATTCACCCCAAATTTGATATTTTACCCCTTTGAGTGTTGATTAATCACAATGAAACATTGTGACAGAGCACGGACTTGAGGTTACTAGAGTATTAAATAATCTAGGTCCTATTTAGGATTATATCTGAAAAATCAAAATCTGGCCAACGCCCACCAGTATTTTTAAAAAAGCATGTATTTCCTACAAAAATATCTAGGGCCTTTGACAATCCCAACCATTATGGATAAGTAACAGCGGTCTACATGGCTCACATCAACCCAAGCAGGTTCATTTTGCTGGTGAAAATTTATCTATTTATCAGAAATAGAATGGAGGTTCGTTTTGCAGGCGCATTGTATTTTTTTACTGCTATAATTATCTGAAGAACAAACAATTTCCAAGTGAAGGGAGAGGTATTCACAAAAAGCAATCTTGTAAATCACATTAAAATTAAAGAACAAACTATATCTGCTGTATTCCACATAAGCTACGACAGTATTATAACGTCGATAAGTATGGTCATTTCTACCCGGTCATAGTATATAATAAAGTTAACAACAATGGTTGGTTCTAAAACGTACTACGGTACTACCAACAATCAATACGAAACTAACGATTTTAAATTGGCTCACCACTTTAGTAGCCTATTGGTCCCAAGCAAACGATTAACGTACCCTATTCTAGTTGAAATTCTATTACTACACTATGTTTGTTTTGATTCGCTATGAAAGTTTGACAGATAACATCAGGGGTGTGTGGATTCATGCAGAACATGCAGGGGTGAGTGAAATAGCTTGGGACTGCTTGGGACCGTTGTTCTGGTACTGAGTGAGCCAAAAATAATAATGATTTTCTTCGGGACCCAGTGGTCTTAGAGTTACCTCTATGGTACTACCTTATTCGAACGTTAATGGAAATAGGTTTCACATTTCCAACTTGAACCTTTTCTGATGTGGTTAGGCTATAGTTTCTTTGTATGGCAAAAAGTGAGATTTCATATGGTGAACGTTCTTAACCACGCATTATTCGTATGGTTAGGTCTTCGAAAACCTTAATCAATATGGTCAAAACTTTACCTACGTATGGTTCGATAAAAGTTGACTGAACCATTCTCATTATGGTTTTCAGAGGGCACCACGCGAATTCGAGAGGAAACGTCAACTAAACCGTTTGTTTACATCAGTAGAAGGATTTTGCACAACGCAAATTAAAGCATTTTTCATTGAACCAATTGCCAATTTCCATCAGTAATAATTATTGTCTTATTTTACGATTTTCCACACATCTATACTGATTTTCACCTAAACTATTCACACACAAGAAATCCGGAAGATCATAACCACTAAGGCACTCTTGCAATTTCCATTTTTCTCAACAAAAATATTCCTGAGCACTAGCAGAATCCTTGCAAAAATGATACAGAATTAAATTTTTCAACTAGATCAAGTTTTTGAGCATCTTAGATGAATCAATTTATCAGAAAAAGTCAAAAAGTGTTCCGCTTCTAATGTCTCACGGCCAAAATTTCTGCTCACAACACTCTTTTTGACGTTCTCATATTCACCACCAGAGGTTGAATCGATCGCTTAGTTTCTATTAAAAAGGCGTATTGAGTACGGCCCTTGATATTCTGAACTTTAGAACACTATAGATTTGATTATAGTCGTTATATTCATAGTCTGGTGGATAGAATTACGATCTATCAAAAAGTGGAACCAATTCAATATATTTTAGACCAACAATTGAAAAGGTTCTATCAACTTTTATAAACAAAACGTTGAATATTCTAGCCTTGCCAATCGAACGCAAATTAGCGGCATCATCGGATAGGGGAAACTTTTCTCAACCCAAAGATGGTGTTAGTTTGCGTTGGTGAGCCTTGAGTCACGAGAAAAGTGTTTCCGAAGTTTTGTTCGCAATAGCTAATGTGCTCTTTTCTGTTGGTCGTGATTTGCTCGATTAGTTCCGCTATTTGACAGCTCAATTGGTTCCCGAGATTCTATCCGCCAGACTATTAATATAGCGACTATAGATTTGAAAGGGTCCATAAACCTGCCCACACCTCCTATGTATGCCTCTGGCATTAGAAAAGCAAAACAAATTGATATCGCATTTAAACCATATTACCAGTAAGTCGTGAAGTGAACTGAAACGAAAGATGAATACATCCATGCTTCTACTGCAATTGGGGTAAGCATTGAGTCTAAACCAAATTTAATTGTGAAATTTTAATACACTACCTTTGAATTTACAAGATACACACCTACGGAAAGTGGTGATGCATCATCTTTGGGGGAAAAACTGCGCATCGGCTTATCAGACAACGACTACCGTGAGATAGTGTTATGGCTAACAGAGCAGATAAAGCACCATACCGAAATCGACGAAACCGTATCTTCGGTGGATGATTTGCCCTGTTTTGCTCTGGAAATTTCGTCCTTCCTAAAGGAGTTGGCTTGCCCTTATCACAGTTTACTGGAGGGACCTATGAGTGCCAGGTTTCGCTCGGAATACGATGCTCTGCTGTTGGTAGATTATTTGGTAGGGGAATGCATCGCGGGATTGATAGGCAATCAGAAGCGGGACGAGGAACAGCGGGAGTTCCAACTTCAGATTCAGACTTCTACGCCATCGAATGAATTGCGGCAAATGTTCGATCATTTAAATCTTGATGTGCAGAATGTGCCATCAAGTGTAGGTGAAATATTTGACCTAATGCATAATCGTTTGAACGAGCTTACCGATGTTCACACCCAAAGCGATCTACTGTTTCGCCCGGAGACGGATCTTACCGATGATCAATGGGCTCGATTGGATCGGTGTCATGCAGATTTACAGGAGGAATACAACTTACGGAGAGTGATGATGACAACAAGGTTGGATCTAACCATGGCCAGCTTCCAATGGAAAGCAAACACCTCGCTGGAGGTAGCGCGAGTGTGTCGACAGAGGAAACGCAACATCAGTGCCTTGGCGGACAGTCTGAGCAAGCGGGATATTTCGGATTTATTGGTGACTACACGGGATCTGTTGCGGCTTGAGAAGGTCACTTCCACACGATTCAAGGGTAGCCGGAAGAACGTGTTCCAGGGAAATTTGGTGGTAAGAATTTTTGGACGAATGTGTGAGTTGATCTAATCGAAAGCATTTTCAGATTCCCAATCGAGGAGGTGTCGTTAGTGTCCAGGCAAAACCGTGGATGCCCGTGTGGTCCTCCCGAGAGGAAGGTCAACCCTGTGAGAATCTACGCCAAAAGTACAGAAAACAACCGAAAGTGCAAACCGAGCCTACTAAGGACTATCATTCGGGAAAGAAATCGAAAAGAAAGCAACGAAAGGGCAGTGGTGATATTGAAGAAACCGAATTAAATTTAGACTGATACAATGTATAATATAATCGGGTGATCGGGACCGGAAAGAAATATAGCTAAGATACTTACCATCCTTCACATGTCTTCCACGCTGTACTTGTAGGCCTCCTCTTCGACGGCCTTCTTCTTACTCATCATTTCGAACCACTTCTTTTCAAAACCGTTGGACCGATCGACACCATCCCAGCGATAACCGGGACGAATTCCGAAACGGTTGTCCGGAAATGATCCCTTGTATAACGGTTTTTGGGGGCGACCTTCCTGGCGATCCTTTTCCTGCTTCTTGTTCCGAAGGTACTCCAACATAGGATCACCGATGCGTTCTTGCTGTTTCAAATACTGGTCCAGATCTTTGTCGTCTTCATATCTGGCTAATGGTTTGTTCATCTCATGGGCAGCTTCTTCCAGTTGGGCTTTATAGTCTTCCACTTGCTTCACGCTGAAAAGGACATCAATCGATACATCAAATAAATAGCTTGGATACAAGATCGACATCTCACCCTTTGCCCCAACGAGTGTAGACTGCCTTCTTCTTATCGTTTAGCTTCCGCTTCTCAAACTCCTGTCGGAGCTCTTCTTCGACGTCACGACGTTTTCCGGATCTTTCACGAACCACTGTTTTCGCATACCGACCGGAAGCATCGGCAGACATTTTGTCAAACAGTTCATTCTCTCGCTGTCGGTACTTATCGGTTTCTTCCTTCAGTGAGCGGGCATCCTGCAAGCCAGCTCGCTTTCCATCCAACGTGGTAGTCATCTTGCGGGATGATGAAGGACCAGCCTGCGGGGATTCACTTCTAGGTTCTCGTTTTATCCTCGCGGAAGGACTGCGACGTTCGCGCGTCCCTCGACGTGGCGGACTTTGATCGGAATCCGGTGAGCGGTGTCGTCTTCTGGGAGGGCTCGCGTCCGAATCTGGTGGTTCCTGTTTTACCCGTCGTAAGCTAAACACAGAAGCTCGACTGTGTACAGGGGACGGACTGCGTTCTTGTTTGTCTCGTATCCGGTCTTGGTTCGAACGCCTCGGTGGACTTATATCTGATCCCGAATCTTGCCGTGTTCTGCCGTGCCGGGAAGCTTCATCTCGTCTCTTTCGGGGAGGACTTTGATCAGAGTCCAACTGTCCTCTTGGCTTGAGCTCTGTTCTTCGCCTTGTCGAACTCTCACCAGAATCTTGTCGCTTGCGTTCTTTGGGAGATTGTCGAGGTGAGCTTTCGTCCGAGTTCCTTCTTGATCTACCATCCGCTTTCCTTCTGGGTGGACTATCATACCGCTTCGCTGTTCTGGGAGGACTATTGGCTTCCGGTCTTCTTTTCTCTTTTCTCCTAGGAGGACTTTCATCCGAATCCCTTCGTCGTTGCCTTCTGGGAGGACATTCATCTAGATCCTTCTCGCCAACAGGCATCTTTCTAGGCGGACTCTGATCCGATTTCGAGGCCCTCTTTTCTCTCCGCGGAGGACTCTCATCTGAATGCTTCCGCCTTTGCGTTCGCGGAGGGCTTCGGTCATTTCTTCGTCCCCATTCTCCGACGGAACCAGTTGAACTGGAAGCAACAGCACCCCACCCGTCACTGCAGCCGTCTGCAGCTAGCTTTTTCCACTTGCTGCTGCTGAAGTCCTCCTTGGCCTTCAGTTCCGGAGGTCGCTCGTCAATTATGCCTACTATCTGGGGTGCTTCTTCACCCAACCCGAACAAATCCGATTCGTCCTGAATGTCGTGCAGCGCTTGCGAACTAAAGTCATCGGCGTCGATAATGTTTACGCTGAAACGAGAAAGTGGCTTGGTTTGCACTCAGTTATGATTAAAAGAGGGATTTTTTTTTTCGGAACATACTTCGACTTTCCAGCGGATTTGTCCTTTTTCCTTTTTTTCTTCTTTTTGTCTTTATCGTTCGAGAGGTAACGTTTGAGGTATTCTTTCTGATCTATTTTTTTAACAGTAGTCATTATCTTCCACGAATATATTCACAAACCTTTCGAAATTCCTGAAGAATTACTGAGAATACGCGCTTTTACGTATTTCACAAAAAAAAATTGTTTACAAATGGAACATGGACAAAATGAAATTTGACGTTTTGGAACGTTTCTGAAGGGAGCACATGAGCGGAGCAAACGATAAAAACGATCAGGTTGTCGGCCATCATCGAAAAAATCAACCAACCAGCCGCACGTGTTTTGATCGTAGCGTAGACGGCAGAGCAGAGCGTGCTCGCGAATTAAAGTTTAGCTCCTACAAATACCGGATATTACGGTATTTTTCCGATTAATTCCTAAGAAATAAATTTAAAAAGTTAGCAGTTCAGTGTGCACACTCGAGGGCATCAAATTCAACTGTACTCATGGGAAAACCAGGTAAGTTTGTTTTCGTGTAGTTGCTGAATGGGATGCTACCATATTTCTTAGCAATCTTTGTAATACTTTGATTAATTACGTTAAATTAAATCAGTTAAAAATGCAATGATCATTCTCAGGAACATCAAGGAATGATTAATAATTACTCAATTCTTAAATTGGTTGCTCTAAATTTTCGAATCGCACCGCATTATTTTCACTGCCATAACCTCAAATACTCATACTGTTTACGTTTTTTCCAGAATTCACGCCTAGAGGAGGCGGTGGCCGTGGAGGTTTCGGAGGTCGAGGCGGTGGTGGTGGCCGTGGAGGATTCGGAAGTCGAGGCGGTGGTGGAGGCCGTGGAGGTGGAGGTAGCCGTGGTGGTTTCGGTGGTCGCGGTGGCGGTGGTGGTCGTGGAGCCGGAGGAGGTCGTGGACGTGGCGGTCCACGGGGAGGAGGCCGCGGAGGTGGAGCCAAAGGAGGTGGCTTCAAGGGAGGCAAAACCGTTGTCATTGAGCCTCATCGTCACGAAGGAATTTTCATTGCCAGAGGAAAGGAAGACGCTCTAGTCACACTGAATCTGGTGCCCGGATCGGAGGTTTATGGAGAAAAACGAATTTCTGTTGAGGTGAGAAATTTATATTAAGATTATTCGCATTTTAAAATGATTGCTTCCCATGATGAAGTTGCACAGGGGTATTGAATTGGCAGGAATGTGGCCAACGATGGAGTGTTCATTACGGAAGCAGGAGCCTGAGGCACACTGCTTCTGAGGCATTCCATTGTATAACTTGCTAACTGATTTGAAAACCACTTCTTCCGAATGTTCACACAGTATTCAGAATAATACTAACTCATGCAATTCTCTTTTTAGACCGACGGCGAGAAGAACGAATACAGAGTATGGAATCCTTTCCGGTCAAAGCTGGCCGCTGCCGTTCTTGGTGGAGTTGACAAGATCCACATGCCACCTGGCTCGAAAGTTTTGTACCTTGGTGCAGCCTCGGGAACTACAGTTTCACACGTTTCGGACGTCGTGGGTCCAGAAGGACTGGTGTATGCCGTCGAGTTTTCACACCGATCCGGACGGGATCTGATTAACGTGGCCAAGAAACGGACCAACATTATTCCGATTATAGAAGACGCTCGTCATCCACACAAGTACCGGATGTTGGTCGGCTTGGTTGATACCATCTTCGCCGACGTTGCCCAACCCGATCAGGCTCGTATCGTTGCACTAAATGCACATCAGTTCCTGAAAAACGGCGGCCATTTCGTCATATCCATCAAGGCGTCTTGCATCGATTCGACAGCCGTTCCGGAGGCAGTATTTGCGGCAGAGGTAAAGAAACTGCAGTCGGAAAAACTGAAACCTCAGGAGCAAATCACATTGGAACCATACGAGCGTGATCATGCCGTCGTTGTGGGGGTCTACAGGGCAGCCCCGAAGAGTGCGTAAGGAAGAAAGTTTAGGTTTAGGATTTACTTTAAATATTTACGTTTCAGTAGATAATCTTCTCTTGAACGGGAAGCATTTTCTTACTTTAGAACTACTACAGTAACAGAGTTTATACAAATACCCCACTCTAATGTGACATACAAAAAGTAATAAATTCATTATTACAAACAAAACCAAGCAAATAATTTATTTTTCATCTTTCACCGCCTCTTTTGAATCTTCATCCGTAGCAAGTGGTTCATGTAACACTTGAGATAGTTCCATCCAGTCGAGCGCCTTTACGAATGCATCATTTTTGGAAGGAATCTTGTCAAAGTTCCAATAGGTGAATTCTTTAAAAGCCCCTGCGAAGCTGAAATTACGATCCTCGTCCGTTGATAGTGGCTTCTTCGTTTCCTGGAATATCACACCGTTGAAACCAGTTGGCAATGTAAAATGCTTTCCACGCAATGGGAACCCTCGAAGGGCGTTTACTAGAGCTACAACGAAGTTATATTTCTATATTAGAACAACTTTAAGAATGGGAAATAGAATTTCAAACAACTTACTCTTATCGTCCAGTACATCCGTATAGCATTCAAAGTATTGCTCCACCTTGGCCGGTCCGTCGCCATGAATAGTCGCCGGAATGTAGTGTATTTTAGCCGAATTCCGTAGACTGACCTCGACATCGTTCTGATTTAAATTTAAATTGATTGCCATTTCCTCGTGAAATTGATTCGTTTCTAAACTAAAAGCACAATAATGGTGATAGATTTTCCTCAAAACAGAAAACAACGCAGACAATTCCGCGCCAATGAAATTATTTTGAAGCAAAAGGCGATCGCGATGTTTAATCAATGTGTACAGAGAGAGGTGAAGCAGATCGTGAAATATTGTTGATAACACTAATAGCGAATAGCGATGAACATTTCAAATGGTCCTATCTGCTTTGATCGATTCTCTTCATCGACTTTCTCTTTCGTTAATAACTAAGCTGCAAAACCTTTCCCTGTTGTATTTGACGTTTTGTACGCTAGATAAGAACCTCCTTTATCAAACTATGTGATAGAATTAGCGCGAAATCTGTTTGCATGGCAGTGGCTATGAAAAGAGAAAGTCGATGAAGAGAATCGATCAAAGCAGATAGGACCATTTGAAATGTTCATCGCTATTCGCTATTAGTGTTATCAACAATATTTCACGATCTGCTTCACCTCTCTCTGTACACATTGATTAAACATCGCGATCGCCTTTTGCTTCAAAATAATTTCATTGGCGCGGAATTGTCTGCGAATTATTCGTTTATTATTCAGTTTCAACCTGGATCGGGTATCAAGATTTGGTCTGCTTGTTTTCTGACAAACGTCAGTTTGATCGTTTGTTTTTAAAACCCAGCTCAGGTAAAGCCCTACAGTAAAAGTATGGACGTCTGTCAAAAGTTGTTCCAATCGAACCGTCAAAATGCACCGCTTTGCTCGATTGGAACAGCTTTTTTCAGTTTTGTGGTGACAGTCGTCCATACTTTTACTGTAGGGCTTTAAGCTCAGGTTGAGGTTCGCACTCAATGAGGTACAGAGAGAGGTGGCGCAGATCGTGAAATAGGGTTGTATTAGTAAACCAAAAAATCAACGTAAACGCAAGTAGTGACGTCACTACTTGCGTGTACTTGCGTGTATCGTACAGTGGTTGTGTGAGTGATTGCTTCACCTCGGTAATCCAGCTCATTGGTTCGCACTAACAAAAAGTTCGGTTTCGCACTGGGTTGGAACCAATGAGTACAGAGAGAGGTGACGCAGATCGTGAAATAGGGTTGTATTAGTAAACCAAAAAATCAACGTAAACGCAAGTAGTGACGTCACTACTTGCGTGTACTTGCGTGTATCGTACAGTGGTTGTGTGAGTGATTGCTTCACCTCGGTAATCCAGCTCATTGGGTTGGAACTGGTTCCAACCCCGATAATAAACGAATTCGCTATAAGTAAATCAAAAACATAACGTAAACGCAAGTAGTGACGTCACTAACTGCTTGTATCGTACAGGGGTTTACTCAAACAACTTAACTGATTGGCGTTGACGGCGACTCTGTAGCTCTTTTCTCCAATGTTAAAATCCATAAGCAAACGTCAGACTGTGCGTGAAACATGGCGGACTTTTGTACTATCCTTTCGCTCCACGGAAAATTCTCATAAGAAACTGTCAATCTTTGCTAAAAGTGACGATTTTTCGGCGGTGCCGTCAACGCCAATTGCTTCACCTCGGTAATCCAGCTCATTGATGTTTAATGTCGTGTCTACTCTACAATGACGTTTATATATGGTCTGGGCCAAAGGGCTTATTGGGTTAGTGAAATGTGCAATTGTATAGTGGTGTTCGTATTTTATTTCAATGTTTATCTTTTTACACGAAACAGCTGTTGGCAGTGACGTATTTCTATCTGTTATCAGTATGTTGGCAGTGACGTATTTCTATCTGTTCGGAGATGTTCAGCAATGCTTACAACATTTTTGCTTCTAACACCAGCAAGCTGCCTGTTGGCCCAGACCTTATATAAATGTCATTGCTCTATATAGACCTTTTTGACGTTTAATTATCTTTCTCTATCTAGCACACATGGATGAATGGACGGTTTGTTTTCCCACAAATCTGTTTCCCTCTTGCTCGCACTCCTTCAATTTAAATGCTGCATTAGTGTGCGCCGATTAAACGTCAAAAGCTCTACACGGTTAGAAAAAAGTCACACAGCAAAAAAAGTTGTTGAATATTACATCGAAACTGCTGCAACCAGGTCAATCCATCAGTTGTGTAATATCACAAAATTACATCCATTGATGTAATATTGTATCTGCTTTTTGCTATTACATCGTTATTTCATACATCAGCTTGAATTACGTTGATCGGTATTACATTTTTTTTTGCTGTGCACCTACTTTTGACTAGTTTGTCTCCTTTTCTCCTTCTAATGTTGTCAAAAACGGAGGAGCAAAACCACCCAACAGGGGTAGTAAAGTGTGGGAACCCAACGTTGCGTATAATCATGTTTACCTACTTTTGGGTACAACTAACCTACTTTTGGATAGAAAGCTAGTGGAAAATTCCATACGCACACAAGTAAATGAAAACTACTTTGACCCGCTTTACCTACTTTTGGGTTCCTGCACTATAGTGCCGAGATGAGTGAAAAGAACTTAATTTTGGCTACTTTTTTCTAACCGTGTACACGGAACCGTAAAATTACCAAAAATTAAGTTCTTTTCACTCATCTCCCATGTTCCGTTCAATATAAGCTAATTTTCAGTAAATCGCTTATGGTGGTAAGCTCCAACCGGTATTATCCTCGGATTAAATCCCGATCAAGAATGTCCGGCTGGTTTGATGTCGACATCAGAGTTATTCAATATAACTCTGAGCAAACATTTTTCAGATCATACAAACAGGGACGGTATTAAAAGTTAATCCGAGTTGGAGCTTACCGCCATTATACACGAAACGAAAATCAATTACTTTATTCATTTGTTTCACTTATACATTTTTGCCAAAACATCAGCCTTATACATTCCATAAGACAAACCACATAGGTCCTATAAAAATGCATAAAAGGTATGTGTGACCGCTTATACATTTCATTTGACACATGATCTTCATTACCTTTTTGCAAGGTGTCTGCTTATTAGTTGACTTATAAATTTTATGAATAATCAGCAATAGAAATTTGCCAAAAGGTATAAGGAGATTTCTATCCGTGTAGTAGTTTGCATTTGGCTACGGCAAAAATAATTACTTCACAGACAAACAGACATAACACATTGAATATTTCGACAGTGAGCATTCATAAGGGCGTATACGCGATGATCGATTCTCTTCATCGATTTTCTCTTTTGTTAATAACTCGCTAGATTTAACGTTTGTCGGTGCGTTTGCTGTTGCTTTTGATAGCCAATGCAACCTGTTACAACTCTACATTGAATAAATTCTACAAAATTGTTGCGCTTAGCTGTAGCAATGCAAAGAGAAAATCGATGAAGAGAATCGATCATCGCGTATAGGCCCTTATGCATGCTCACTGTCGATTTCTCACTGTAAAACATCGTCGCTAAAACATTACCGCCATCTGTTGAGTACACTGTGGTAGGCACTACACTGAACAGATGGTGGTAGTGTGTAAACGTCAAACGCAAGGGAATTGACTACGATACTTTTAAATTGTTCGTTAAATGCTTGTTTGATGAACAAATTGTGAGTGTTATGTCTGTTTGTCTGTGATTACTTACTCGTATGTATTTTCTACCCAAAATTAAGTTCAATTGACTCAAATTTGAGAATATCTCATATACTCACTAGTAGCCTGAAGACAGCCTATATTACGTGATATAGGCTGTAATGTGAACGGGGGGATATTAGTTGTATTTAAGCAACGTAACATGGTGTATACATCAGAAATTTTGGAACACAATTTTGCCATTCTAATGTCGGTCTGACGTCAAAAATTTCAATCTATTGACATTAGAACCAAACGTTTTAAGGATGTTTTCAGATGTAAAAAACGTTAGAACTAAACGTTGTTCGGATGTTTTTAAATGTAAACGTTTTCTGATGTTTTCTAATGTAGATGTCAATTAGTGCCGAACTCGGGGTAAATTATAAGTGTTAGTGCAAGAAAATCTTTGAATTTACCCAAAGTTCTGCACTAACTAACAACTCAGTGCCAACATTCCAAAGGGGCGTAATTGCTTTTGTAAACAATGACTTTAGCCGTCAATTTCTGGCGAATGAAATTTTACCTCTCCAAAATAACAATGCTAGCTGGTAGAGGAAACATTCCTCTACCTGCTGGTGCCATTATTTTTCATGAAGGCCCAAACGCAATGTGGGCGGAAGCGGAACGGAAACGGAAAGTTTGACAGTTGTCACTAATGACATCAAGATGCCTAACCGAAGTCCAGTGAAAACTAGATGTATGAGTGCTCATTGCAAGACAACGTAAATCACGTGATATACACGGTAATGTGAACGGGGTATAAATCATAATGTTTTCTAATATTTGACATCAGGCATACATTTGATTTCGATGCTGATGTAGACATCAAAATCAAACGTTGGGCTAATGTAAATTTCTATTCGGGGAGTGCACGGATGGATTTGAGTTCACTCACTCGACAAAAAGTGACACAACAGCGGGGCCCTGTTTACTAAAAATGAACACATGAATAATACTCACGTAACATTTGAAACGGGTCTATCAACTTATGTACACAAAACTTGTTAAGCCTTTTTCGCGCGAACCGAATACGCTCACGCAAACTAACAACACCATCGGGCAGAGGAAATTCTCCCCTTCCCGAAAGTGCTCTTGGTTTGCGTGGGCGTACTTCGGTTCTCGTGAAAAGGACCTAGCAAATTATTTACAAAAGTTGATAGGCCCTTTTCAAATGTTACGCGAGCATTATTCATGTGTTCATTTTTAGTAAACAGGGCCCCGCTGTTGTGTCACTTTTTATCGAGTGAGTAAACTCAAATCCATCCGTGCACTTGTGCATTTCACAAACGTCAGAGAAGTCTATATTCATAGTCTGGCGGATAGAACCTCGGGAACCAATTGAGCTTTTTTTTTTTTTTTTCATTTCGTTTATTTGGCAGGCTCAAATGTTATAAAAATAACTTAGCGGAGCCGAGTAACATAGAATACCAATTATGGTACTCAAAATACAAAAAAAAAAAATATGTACAAATATATTTTATCATATGATTTTTCTGGGTGGCGATCGAAGCGGCGACAGAGCGATCTTCTCCCGTGCACGCAACTTCTTTCTTTCCCGAATTTGTTCCTCATTTTCATTGAACCCGAATCGTGATCGCTGCTGCTGTTTCTGGACATCGTTTCCCGTTGCATGCTCTCCGCTACTCTCGTCGGTCGTCGGGGTAGTCACGTCCATTTCGTTATCTGCATTCAACATCTCCAACCCCGTATCCGTTTCCTGATCGCTAATGACAAACGACGCACCTTCCACCACTACACCAGCATACGTACTGCTGCTGTTTTGTTTTCTTTCGCTTTGCTTTCCTTTTTCCTTCAGTTGCTTCTCCGGTTCCTTCCGAGCCTTCCGCTTGGGACAGGAAAGCTTCCGGTGTCCGTCCGCCTTGCACAGAAAACATTTGTCTTTGTTGCCATCATAAAAAATATTTCCTTTGCGATTGAAGAAATGTAATGACGTGGGGATTTCCTTCTTCACATCCATATATACACCGCGTATCCCTGTATATACCTCAAAACACAGATCAGTTGGAAATTTCTCCCGGATGATGCGTTTAATTTTCCCATATTTCCCCAGCACTTTATCCAGCTCGTTGTCGGGTACCTCTGGTGGCAAGTCATACACACGCACATATTGAATGAATTCACCAGCATGCGACATGCGTACCTTTGGCGTCGTTCCATTCGCATAATGGAAGATTAAATCCTCCGAATTGAATGTCAGAGCATGGAGCATCGCTTCCTCTGATTTGAACTTCATGAAGACTCCCCTTTCCTCACCAATGCGATAAACAGCTTCCATTTCAGCCGGATCCGCGTCGAGTGCTTTGGCGAAATTTACTATCTCTCCGATGTTTGGTTTGGCATCACAATGGCTGAAGCTAAACTTGATGGTGTTTTTTACTTCACACATCTTGCACCGTAGCAACAAAAGGCACCGAACTGCTGGCAACGAACAAAGAGCAACTATATAATAGCGAGTCTCGAAAACAGGCTATCGTGTGGTTCACAACGAAATAAAAAATCGACTGCTGCTGTAGACAGCTGTGGGACAACTGAACCAATTGAGCTATCAAATAGCGGAACCAATCGAGCAAATCACGACCAACAACAGAAAAGAGCACATCAGCTATTGCTAACAAAACTTCGAAAACCCTTTTCTCGTGGCTCAAGGCTCGCCTTCGCAAACTAACACCAACCGGTGGAAACTAACGATTTTAAATTGGCTCACTATTTGACTAGCCTATTGGTCCCAAGTACATCTACTACATCATGTTTGTTTTGATTCGCTATGAAAGTTTGACAGATAAAATGAGGGGTTCGTGGATTGTCCGATGTTTCGAGGGGTGCATTGATTAACTTGGGACCGAAGATAGTACCAGAGCTGAGCCAAAAAGTTGAGCACATTTCTTCGAGACCTTCTGGTCTTAGAGTTACCTATATGCTAACACCATCTTTGGGTTGAGGCGAGGGTTGAGGAAAGTTTCCCCTATCCGATGATGTCAGTCATTTTCGTTCGATTGGCGAGAAAAGAATAATCAACGTTTTGTTTATAAAATTGATAGTACCTTTTCTATTTTTGGTCTAAAATATCAGTGTCAACATTTCAAAGGGGCGTAATTGCATTTGTAAAAAATGGTTTTAGCCATCAATTGCTCGCGAATAAAAGCTTACTCATTAAGATTAATGACAACATCAGGTAGAGGAATGTTTCCTTTAACAGCTAGCATTATTAATTTGAACACACTCAGCTACGTTTGGCTTGTTCGGTAATTTTTTACCGAAAATAATCGGTAAACGAAAATTATTACAGATTTTTCGGTAAATCATAAAAAAATTACCAATATTCGGTAAAGTTTTACCAACAATCAACACGAAACTAACGATTTTAAATTGGCTCACTACTTGACTAGCCTATCGGTCCCAAGCAAACGAATAACGTACCCCATTCTAGTCGACATTCTAGTACTACGCAATGTTTATTTTGATTCGCTATGAAAGTTTGACAGATAAAATGAGGGGTTATTGGTTTTTCCTATATCGATATAATTTTTTTTTGCTGTGCAGTTTAATCACATATAACGTTGTACCATAGAGGTAACTCTAAGACTAGTAGGTCCCGAAGAAAATCATTATTATTTTTGGCTCACTCAGTACCAGAACAACGGTCCCAAGCAGTCCCAAGCTATTTCACTCACCCCTGCATGTTCTGCATGAATCCACACACCCCTGATGTTATCTGTCAAACTTTCATAGCGAATCAAAACAAACATAGTGTAGTAATAGAATTTCAACTAGAATAGGGTACGTTAATCGTTTGCTTGGGACCAATAGGCTACTAAAGTGGTGAGCCAATTTAAAATCGTTAGTTTCGTATTGATTGTTGTTATAACTCTCCAGTCTGGACAGCGTTTAAAGCAAACCCCACACGCATCAATATATTGACGCGAAGGGGAATTATTGACAATAATATTGATGATGTGAATTCAGAAATATTGTCAATCTCGATGTATTGACGTCAATATAGCAAGAGCAAATTTTCATTATGTCGTAAGTAACATTCGCACCAATCCGAGAAAAATAAAGTTTTGTTTTGATGACCGAAAAGTTATTCCTATTTCCAAGTAAACACATATAATCTCATAGTGATAGCAATGTTTAACATATTTAGCAGGGTTTTAATCATACAAATGCAAATCGCTAGCTTTCATGCTAAAAAATACTGGTTTTTGAGTCAAAAGTTATTATACGTCGGTTGGTGGCCCCTATTGTTACTTAAGTCAAAGTGTATTTACCAGGATATTCGGGAGAATTATCAATTACGTCTCCTTACGTGCAGCCCATTCATCATTTTAGGACCACCGAAATCATCTTAGCAACAAACAGTTCGATTTATTCACTTTAATAATGAGAAAGCGAAACGACGAACGTACACTTTTCACGGGTTTCTCAGCGCTGTTACTTAAGTCAATCGGCATCTCCATAGAAATTGGGTGACTTAAGTAACATCGAAAATTATTTTGATCGGAAGGTGATTACGTCAAAAAGCAATTTGACTGGTAAATAAATTTAAAAATGGGATTTGATCCTATATTCGGACAGTATATAGTGTAATAGCAGGAGAATCGATTGACACTGATAGCTCGACTTTGTTTACCTTTGTTACATTCGACGTAATGAAAATTTGCTCTTGATAGAATGTATTGTCCACTTTATAGTTATTTTATAGTTTTTATTGAGAAAATTTTGTCAGGAGGGTTTGGTGCGATATTTGAAACGGATAATGGCTGGATGAAAATAGCAAGCAGCAGATACCCACATTGCAAAAATTAATGTGTGGGACACATAAAAATAATCATTGAATTTTTATTAGTGTAGGTGTGTCTTGAATTCCTAGAAATCATTGAGAGAAGTCATTGTTTACAAAGGCTGTTACGCCCTAATTTCAGCTCTATCTAGAATTTATCAGTGAATGGTTTGTTTACAAATGCTGATGGGCCCTTTTCTATTGTTGTTCCTAGATTTGTTGTCTAAATGCTCATCTGCGAACGCACTCCAATTTCTCTTGAAATGCCACACTGCCACCTACTGGAATGCAGACAAAACTGCATCTATACTGCGGTTGTCCGTCAGTGTCAGTGCAGTTTCATTCATCGTTCCGTTCACACGCAAACACTTTCAGTGGGGGCTGTAAATCCGTCGTCGTCTCAAAAGTAAAGTGTCCATCATTCTTTGCAGTCGTGAAAAATTTGCTCCCCGTTTCGTGTGCTCGGTTGTCGCGTTTTCTGGTTGCCTCCGGGATTGATTTCCGCAGCGGAAGTAGTGTCCACTATGTTCGTTGCGATTAGTCGTAGTGTAGTTTCGTGTTCCGGTGGTGGTTAAAGTGGCCTATGTTGGGCAGCAGCCCCAGAACGCAGGAGGAATCTGAAAATGTTAATTGATCAGTAGAAGTGGATCTATAGAGGACGGCCAGTGAAGGCAAGAAGCGGTGGTGCAAGTGGGAGAAAGCAACGTCGAAACCTGCACACGCACACAGTGGCAAATCCGAGAGGAATCCGTACCGTACTACGACGGTGGCCAGAGTGAGTAGGGAGATTTTGTTTCTTTATTATTTTTTTGTCTGTCGTGGCTCGGGCTTCATTGTGATTGTGGTGCGGCGGTCGTCGCCGTCGACGACGTCGTCTTGCTTGGTATATCTATGCCTTATTTTTTTTCCCGTTTCTCAGGTTTCCTCTTCCGATGAAGAGGTGTCCATTCAGTGTTGGTATGTTAGGATATGGACCATTTTTTAGTCAAACATTATTTAAAAATTGTGTTGTCTTATTTTGGAAGAATCACTCTTCTTTTGATGTGGAAAGTTGGGTCATAGTTTGTGAACCAAGTTGCACAACTTGGATGGTTGTACGTTCAGGTGGGTCAACTTTTCAACCCACTGCTCGGCAGTGCTCTTTCGATATTTATTGAGGTCCCAAAACAACTGTTCCAAATTTAATGGTAATATGCAGAATATTTGAGTTCGTATGAAAATGGTCAGCGATGTCAATGTTGTATAGACATAGAAAACAGCTCCTTGTTCGGACGTCAATCTTATTGTTACATTACAGGATCTCGAAAATTGTACTTTTTTCTTTATCTTGGATCCCTTATCTTGAATTTCTGACCATCCACATTTTTGGTAATTTGTGTAGACCGTAGGTGCCGTAGGTAGACCCTCGGCATGCTATCAAAGAGGGAACAGATTTCGTTTTTTTCGCTGAGATTTACGCAAGGGGCTGTTCATAAACTACGTAGACAAATTTTAAGAGGTTGTAGACCCTCACCCCGCGTAGGCAATCGTCGATAGTTTTTTTAATTTGTATGGACCGTAGACACTTTCAAACCGCCACCTTAAGTGTCTAATAGTGAATTTGTGCCAAATCAAACTTTTTGTCAGTGCGAACCTCAGCCTGAGCTGGGTTTTAAAAAACAAACGATCAAACTGACATTTGTCAGAACACAAGCAGACAAAAATACTCGATCCAGATTGGAACTGAATAATAAACGAATTCGCTAAAGTTTCCACAAAATTACCTCTCCATTATATCTCCTAAAGATAAATTTACAATAATTTGTGGTTACGAATGATTTATAAATAGCTACTGTTATTTGAATTGATAGTTGAACTTTTTTTTTTTTTTCACTAAATGTATGCACGCGTTTTTTTTTCATTTATTTATTTATTCATTTACTTTGTTACACAGTTATAGGGATGAACGTAAGTCATGTTCTCAATAATTCTTGAATTTTATTCAAAAGGAGATGTAATCCTCATTTGTTAGTTAATATAACTATAATTGTGTATCTTTTTGTACACTGTAACCGCAAAATACCCATTACCCATTTATGAGTATTTGTTATTCAAAAATGAATACTTACTACTTGTTTTTGTAGTTGTAATTACTCATAAATGGGTAAAATTTTACTCATTTAATGGGTAGTCCCAGTTTCCCTCGAAAATGCTTAGTTTGTAGTCATTATTGGGTATTTTGCGGTTACCGTGTGTTGAATTTGAGGTTTTTTACTTGGAGGTTGAAATTAACGTTTCTTTTGCCTGATGAATGTAAGCGTCTTAGTGGAATACCTGTATAAATAGAGAGAAAAGGATTAGTAATTTCCATTTAATTCCACTGGCAAAAGCGATGATCGTCAATTTGCTCATGTACCTTCGATGTGCGGAAACAGTTCTATCCTGTTCTATCTATTGTTTCACACTCTAGTCGCCATCCGACGTAAGCATCTAGTCGATAGGTTTCAAAATTGCAGCTATTGTTGTAGTGTCCTGGACTTCATTTATTTTTAAATTTAAGGCACATTAAAAAGTTGTAAGATCTTAAGACTGAACAAATTTAAAAAAATTAGCTTTTGCAAATTTTGGTATCTAAACTTAGTAAAATTTGCGATACATCGGACTTAGTAATGCAAATTATCGACTCCTAGAACTAGATTTCTTTTGATTCAAGATTTTGCCCTCCTTTATTTCGCCATGTGTTCAGTGAAGTTAGGGCGCGTTCTGCTAGGTTGGTCAAGGCAGCTGTCATGTGTGAGTAAGTGATGACACTTGTCACTGTTATGTGCAATTTACTATAAAAACTGCGTTTCATATTTCACCACATGTAGTTCCAAAAAGCCTGAATGAAATGTAGCGTTTGTGAAAATCACTTGAAGTTACGATGTGACGGAACATTGATACTATTTGTGTAAAACCGAAGACAACAAATCAAGAAGACTGGCAACTTTGTCAGAATCCAAGCGACAGATACAATGGCGCTGCACTTGAGTGAAGGTGGAAGCAACGCATAGAAAAATGAGCAAATACACAAACCCTTCTTCTGAGGATGTAATCTTTGCTATCAAATTCGTTCGAAGCATTTACCTGCCGGCAGATGACGCGATTGTACCTGTTTAATAGCGTTCGTATGAGAAAATTGAAGAGTTGCCAGTCTTTTTGACTTGTTGTCTTCGGTAAAACACAAGTAAATGCTTCCAGAAATTACGTTAGATATTAAAATGTTTCCTCATTTCACATCCGTTGAACCATTCTGGACGGCCATCCCGTTGTGGTTATATCACAGCATTGCTAATAATGTATATATCTATATCTTTTCCGGTACCATGGAGTCAACAAACTAAAAGTGAAAGAAGAGCAGCAAATTGGAGCACATCCCATACGACCATGGAGGTTGGAGATTAGCACCAAAAAGCCGATGTTCTTATTCCGAGACCAGATATACAAAAAATATAAGCCCAGAAACAACTGACAAATTTGAAAAGTACGAGCTGCCAGTAGTGGTCTCCTCATGAGATACCTCGGTGTATATTTGACTAGCAGCCGTACCAGAGCAGCTACAACTGCGCAGAACGTATAAACAGGCCTATAAAGAATATCATCACTTGGGTTCTTTCCTGAAAGAACATCCTCTCAAATGGAGCACAGTAAAAAAAGCTTTACCACTGCTTGACGAACTACTGCAGTGGTGACGTATTCTATGGAAATGTGTACGTTGCATAAGCGAAACAGAAATTCGTTGCGCAGATTGGAACAGTAGATACTACTGTCTCTTCACAATGTTTGCCATGATGATACGAAAGGGATTATACGGACTGATAACGAAAATCACATATGATATCAAGACCAAATTTACATTACGTCGAAAGTAACAAAGGTAAATAAAGTCGAGAGCTAATAGTGTGAATCGATGCTCCTGCTATTACACTATATGCTGTCCGAATATAGGATCACATCCCATTTTTAAATTTATGTAGGGGAAATGGCTCTAATGGGATCTAAGATTGGGTCCGTCGCTAAAAATCTGCTATTTATCAATTTTATCTAGATGAACGCGTCATTGGGACGGTACTAATGGATATTTTGGTTGCTATTGAAAACTTAGTCGATTGCTCAAATTATGTATGGGCGCAAATTAGGGACATTTAGGCCGACATTACATCCATTTCCCCTACCAGTCAAATTGCTTTTTGACGTAATCACCTTCCGATCAAAATATTTTTCGATGTTACTTAAGTCACCCGATTTCTACGGAGATGCCGTATGTCTTAAGTAACAGCGCAGAGAAACCCGTGAAAAGTGTACGTTCGTCGTTTCGCTTTCTCATTAGTGAAGAGAATAAATCGAACTGTTTGTGGCTATGATGATTTTGGTGGTCCTAAAATGATGAATAGGCTGCACGTCAGGAGACGTGATTGATAATTCTCCCGAATATCCTGGTAAATACACTTTGACTTAAGTAACATTAGGGGTCACCAAACGACGTATAATAACTTTTGACTCAAAAACCCGTATGTATTTTGTAGCATGAAAGTAAACGATCTGCTTTGTATGATTAAAACCCTGCTTAATATGTTAAACATTGCTATCACTATGAGTTTATATGCGTTTAATTGGGAAATAGGAATTACTTTTCGGTCATCAAAACAAAACTATGTTTTTCTCGGATCGTCGCGACATAATGAAAATTTGCTCTTGATATGGTTTATGAAACCAACTATATTTTCACTAGGTTGTAAGATAACACTACCAAGAAATTTAGATCTACTTCTGTGTAATGTACCACAACTGCAGAGCAGATGTTCCGATGTTTCACGTTCTATGCTACAGAAACGGCAGATATTGCTCTGAACCCGACCAATGTTCTTCAAATGATATCTATTCGGACAGTGCCCAGTAACTAGGCCAGTTTATAGACTAAGAGCTCGTTTATTGAGCTCCAACAGCTTTTTGGTATGTGTTACATTTGGAGTTATAAATCGTCTCGACTGGTTGCACGGCCATCACCCTTTGTTCTTCCCAGCGTTAGTGTCGAGGAACCCATTACAAGTTTACTGAGTTCTGTTGGCACAGAGAAAAAAATACAGATGTTTGCACATCTATATTTTCTCCTTAGGCAAACACTTACAAATTCAAGTATGACAATGATTTCCGCTTGAAACACTGTTGGACACCGTCCCATCGCCACTGACATGTGTGTCCCAGAACCAAAGATTCCTGCACCTGTTTGTGTTCCAATTTTCGAGCCATCTGTGAATTGATCCTTGACGAACGCTAGGACCGCTGACTTCTTAATCCGAATGGAACGTTGAAGGGAGTGTCATTGTTGTCCTCTGGTTTCATTCAGTCTCCATTCATACTCATCCAGTGGCGTCGCCCTAACCTCAATCTACCAGTTCAACAACTCTCAAAACGTCAACATACAAAACAATATTGCTGGATCAACAATAGAAAAGGGCCCATCAGCATTTGTAAACAAACCGTTCCAAAACCCTTTACTCACAAAGCGAAGGCCACCTACGCAAACCAACACCATCATCGGATAGGGGAAACTTCCACCTACACCATGATGGTGTTGGTTTGTGTGGGCGGCCTTCGATTTGTGAGGAATGGGTTTTGGAGTGGTTTGTTTACAAATGCTGATGGGCCCTTTACTATTGTTGAATCAGATTGGTTCAAATGGATACAAATCAGTGAAACTAGAATACCCTTTTTTCCTTTGAAACTGATTTGAATGTAAACATGACCGTAAATAACGTTTTCAAATCTGTTGAACAGGTAAAAAGTGAGGTTACGCGACGCCACCGTACTTATCACTGATCCTCTTTGGAAGAATGGAAAATGCTTTGGTGATCAACCAGATCACCTAACATGACTTTTTTTTAGACCTTTTGAGCCTTCTTTCCGCTTCTAGTTGCACGTATTCATGCAAGGGCAGTAGATTGCACCTGTTTTAGAAATACATGCTAGACGTTGTAGTTTTACCAGCTTCCTCTGTGCGGTAGCCTCTTTCGTTTTTGGCAACCACACTACCGAAAGATAAGTTACTTTTGGACGGATTACTGACGTGTAAATCCACATTGTCGGTTTCAAACCCCATTTTCTACCAACAGTTTTGGAGCACAACCACAAGGCACTGGTTGCTTTGTTTATCGCAGAATCAATCTGAGCATTCCAATTCAACTTGGCATCCAATATAACTCCTAGGTATTTGATCTATTCACTAAGATGGATCTCTTCTCCTTCAAGCTTTAACTTCTTTAGGTTGAACTTCCTCTTTCTAGTAGATTTGTGGACGTTTCGAGAGCTGATGTACGGGTAGATTGAGGTTGGGGCGACGCCACTGGTAATCGGCATCACTAGTTCAAAAACTCTTCCGACCCATCATGCTCACAAAGAGAGGACTTTACAAACATCACTGAAGACATCAAACGTCTAAAACCAGAAACAAAAGCACTAGGACGACTCTCTTGACGTATGAACCAATGGGAAAATCTGTGCTGGAACTAGGCCATTCCCTCTCATTCCCAATCTTTGAAAATAGTGCCATCGACATTTATCAACAAATTACAGCACGAAAGCGGCTCTTCGAAATTATGTCAAAGACAAAGTTATAACCTGATAAAAGGTACCGAAACAGGTGAATACATAAACAGGAACGAACTCACCAAATGAACGATGGTTTGTCCGTGCAGTAAAAACTTGAAAGACTGTTGCATTTCCTAATTCTATTTCATCATTTCGCAACATTCCATCGGATCTTCAAAGAAACTCTTGCACAATCCGCCTCCAATCATAATCATCGGGCCAGTTTGCCAATTGCCTAATAACAGTTCTGACTAAAAGCATGCTGTTGTGAAAGGAAGCAGATCAGGGGGAGACTGATACCATAGCGACCGCCAGGTTGGCAGCCAGGTCGTACGACGTTAGAAGGCTGACAGATTAGACGATAGATTAGATGCATCGAACGATTGCAACAGCTCCGGGATGGGGCAAGTGAGAGAAAAATTGATCCACAGAATCCAGGCAATGGATAAGATTATTTTAATAAGATTCTTGCGCAAAGTTGATATCTATTATTTGCTATATTTTCTTAATATTAAATAATTTGAAGTTGAAGTCCCGTAAATTCTAGTTTAGCTAGCGATTAATTTTGAATTCACACATTGGCGTTTCCTTAACCTCAATCTACCTGTATACAACTCTCAAAACATAAAAAAAATATCAAAATATTGCTTGCAATGGATAGATGTCTAGTAAACTAGAAGATTAAGTGTATTTTTCAACCGATTCGAGCATGAATATGGCATTAAATCTGGTTTTGAAAGTTGGTGCACAGGTGTGAGGTTACGGGACGCCACTGAATTCACAGTAAGTCTAGTTAAGTATAAAATGAACTTGATTTATCCTCTATTTAGCTTACAGGTGTTGCCCCTTGGAAAAACCTAGATTAATTGTATTCGGCTCTAGGTTCATACAGATATTTACGGGTATGAATTACATAACTCATTACTCGTAAGTACAATAGATTTACCATTATATTTAGGTCTCAACAGGAACGTTATTAGAGAGAGCAAAGAATTAGAACACCTGGTTGGTGATTATTCGGGCCCACTTGATTGTGAGTCTAAATAGGAGTTTTTGACTTAGACGATGCATAACGTTCTTTTCATCTATTTTAGCTTTCCGTGTGGGCTATTATCTTTTCTCTGCTTCCACTTTGAAATGCATTTCATCCGATCACTTGCACATGCTTTGCACTAAAGTTCTTTTCTAGAACTATTTTATCGAGTGGAACACACCGAAACTTAACGGCGCCGGTGGTGTAGTGGTAAGCGTGATTACCTCTCACCCCAGCAGGCCTGGGTTCAATCCCAGTCGGCGCCGCCGGGATGTTCTGAGGCATAACATTTCTGATCACGCCTTCCTTCGGAAGGGAAGTAAAGCCGTTGGTCCCCGGTTCATGAGTTGATGGGTCGATAGGTAGGGTCTAGGTGTGGGAGCTGCCTTCCTGGCGCGTCGGTAGCATTGGTGCTCAGTACGGAAAACAAACCAAAGGAAAAAAACACCAAAACTCTTCAGCAAATGATCGCTCGTTCAAGCACACTTGATAACGACAGTAAATCACCCAACCAGTGTTGAGAAAATATCATAAAATCAAATCTCAATCCTCCGATGACCGTGCTTGATTTTCGTGAATAAATATCAACAAGCAAACAACAGCGGATGATATTACAAGCTGTGATATCGTTGCTCCGAATATCAAGCTAACAAAAAATCACCAGCTACGATTATCAGCAAACTGTCGTGAGTTTTTTTTTCCTTTATTTAACGTCGGTCTCTGTTCCGCAATCTAGTGCCAATCACCGACGGACATCGATTGCCATCCATTGACGGCAATCGAATGTGCAGGAAGGCAGCTTCCACACCTGCGTAGGATATCGCACCCATTAAACACACATGGGCCGGGACCAACGGCTTTACTTCCCTTCCGAAGGAAGACGTGACCAGAGATTTTTATGCCTCAGAAAAATCCCACCGACCTCGGCTGGGATTGAACCCAGACCCATCAGGGTGTTAGAAAGCAGTCACGCTTACCACTACACCACCGGTGCCGGCTATCGTGAGTTTGTGTTATAAGATTTTTGCTTTACACCCGAACGCGATCCGAAAGTTCCATCACTGCTGGCAGCAGTAACTTCGTGTCTGACATGGTTAGTGAGTAAATATTGATAGCAAACTTATCTATCTCTTTCTAAAAAAAAAACGATGTGCAAAGTAATCAATTTTGGAAGCTTGTTAAATCAATATCAAGCATGATATTCTGTTTCAATATCACGGGTGAAGCAATTTTAGGAGCTATTCAAATCAATATCAAGCATGATATTTGGTTCCAATATCTCACCCGTGAGAGCGTATGAGAGGAAAAAATCTGCAAATGGCACCACTGCACTGCACATTATGCCACATCTTGCAGTTCGAATGCATCTCACCCGTAAAGGCTCGTAGTACCAAAGGTAATTCACCAAGTTTCTCAGGTTGTAGCACAAGCTTTCCATCAAATCGGTATTGGATGTATTCCACGAAAATTGCTAGTTACACTTCTACGTAATTTTGTACGAGATTCTCTTCATTACGCAGGTGAAATAACAGTACGGAAACTAGTTTTTCTTTTCTTTTTTAGGGGATGGGCGGGAGCTCCAGAAGGGAGTCCCCATAAAAACAGAGTTTTAATATTTCAGAGTTGGGAATTTTCCTTTAATCGAAGACAACAAATCAAGAAGTCTGGCAACTCTTCCATTTTCTCATACGAACGCTATGAGACAGGTACGATCGCGTCATCTGTCGCTCTAAGGTAAATGCTTCGAAAGATGAAAGCAAAGATTACATCCTCAGAAGAAAGGTTTGTGTATTTGCTCATTTTTCTATGCGTTGCTTCCGCCTTCACTCAAGTGCAGCGCTATTGTATCTGTCGCTAGGATTCTGGCAAAGTTGCCAGTCTTCTTGATATGATGTCTTCGCTTTAATGCTACCGATGTTACTGTCCTTTTGAATAATCGTGGTCAAGTGGTCAAGTTCCGTGTCCTGTTCCTTTGTAGTCGCTGTGTTTAATTTTAGTGCCGTCATTCGTCCATTTCCGTGTCCTTTTACGTGCTTTTCTTGGTTCGATAGGGTAGAGAACTACTTCGGCCTAATCGCCCATTTTGGGCCTATCGAGCAGAAAACTTCAAATAAATCCATGATTTCAGAGTTAACAAGTCAATTATGCGTTTGTTACGATACTTTAGTTAATAAGCTACGGAACGAAGTCAATGAGAACGCGTGATATGAAGGTTTGCAACCATAATTCCCAAAAACAAAAGAAGCGCTCCGACCGAATCAATTTTATCTTCATCCGATAGGCCGAAGTGAATTCATTGGCGTTTCAATGGCTTTTCAATGCGTTAGGCCGAGTTTAGAATCCGTAGGCCGAGTTTGGCGTCAAGGAGCAGTGTTAGACTTTTGACAATATCTTAACGATTGGTTTCTCTTTATCAAATCTTACGGTACGTACCGAAAGATAAATAAATTTGGAAGCCATCAGTAATAATAACATTCCGTTTGGTACTAAACTGCGCTAGATTGAGAAAGACTAAGTGCGGGTTGTGCTTAATAGGCCGGAAATGAGGTAGTTAACCCTATCTTTCGTTCATCCGAGTCCGAGTCAGTATTTGTTGCCGAGGTATAGTTATGAGTCCATCATTGTCCGTTGTCGTTGCTTGGGTGTTCATAGATCAAATTTGGTTAATCAGACCTGAAGGAAGCAGAAAACTGCAGCGATGCTGGATGGGTCATCCCTCAGGGTATCCCTGATGCTGCCTGAGATCCCGTAAACGGAACGGGGCTCGAGGTACTGGGGGCATTCGCATAAGAAATGCTCCACTGTAAGTGGAACATTGCACGTATCGCACTGTCGTCTGAATCCGCCTCCGCCTCCGCCTCCCATGTTGTGGGAGACTTTGGTATGGCCGGTTCTCAACCGGGATAGAATGACTTGCAGTTGGTGTTCAGGTGGATCCTCCCATTTCCTGGTATCCCTTTTTACCTTCCGGATAAATAGGTCTTGAGATCGCATCCATTCGTTAGTCCAGCAGTTCCATCTAGTGATTGTGACCCATCGCTTTATGTCCTGGGCCGGGACCTTTCTGGTGTAAAAGTTGGACTGTCTTCCGGATGCCGCCAGGTGGTCGGATTCCTCATTACCTGTGATCCCACAGTGTCCGGGGACCCAGACAAAGGTTGTTTCCTTAGGAACGAACTGCTGGATACCCTGGATCCAGGGGTGTTTAGCAGTTTCAGACTGAAGAGCTGCTAAAACACTGGCAGAATCGGAGAATATGACAATCGGTTTGTTGGAGGGTAGGGTGGCAGCTACGAGAATGGCGGCTGCTTCAGCAGTGAAAACGCTGCAGGGGTCTGGTAGTCGGTAAAAGGTGCACAGCTCCTTATCGGAAAATCCAATGCCAACTCTACCGCCGCTACGGGATCCGTCGGTGTATCGTACTTGATGATTGTTGTATTTAGTTCGATGTAATTCGGCTACTGTTCTCACTAGTGCAGGGGAGTTGGCTCCCGCCCGGAAGCTGTTCTTTATCGCCGGATCGATGGACAGACCGGGTGAGTTCCAACCTCTGGCTCCACACCAGTGGAACTCCAGGTTGGCGCTATTATTCAGGAGATCGTTCGCCTCCATGAGGAAGGACACTCCGTCACTTGTCCCTATAGTCTTTTCTGCAAAGCCAATCGCTTTCTTGCAAACAGCACTTTCCACGCAGGCTGCCTACCTGGGGGTGGATGGGAGGAGACCTGATGTGACCCTGATGGCCTGATAATACACTGGAGCCAGTTTGGAAATCAACCTATCAGCAGCCAGTGAGTATAAGCACATTTTTCCTCCGAAAGGTGGAATCCAACGGATTTAGTCCACCGTAAGACAGCGTTCGTGGTTGCTTTTAATTTTCTGCGGATAGCCTTCACGGTGCTGCCAACTACTACCAAGACGATGTCGTCTGCCTTCACAAAAAGTATATTTCCTTGGGAAGATTGTTGAAAACTCCGTTCATCCGTATTAAGAGCACGAGTCTACGATTGACCATCCGCTCCAGCACCTTGCTGACACAGCATGTCAAAGAGATTGGTCTGAAATCCTTTGGCTCGCGACTCGCAGCTCCCTGCTTAGGAATTGGGACAAATAGACTGTGGCTCCATTCTTCCGGAATAGTATTTCCTAGCCACTCTCTGTTGAGGAGGCTGAGAAGGATACGTTTGCTTACCAGCGGAAGACTTTTTAACAGAGGGTATCCCACTTCATCCGGGCCAGCTGATTTGTCGTGAGCCTTGGACAAGGCTAAGTCAAGCTCTCTTGGCCCGAAAGGTTGGTTAAATTCCAGTGGTAGATCGTCCTCCGGGATGTGAAAATTATCCAGCGAATGCGTTGTCGCATTTTTTGTGCGACGGAAGTAGTTATCATATCCTTCAAGAGCCGAAAGAGTTGCAAAGTACTACCCCATAGCATGTGCAGTTTTGTCGGGGTCTCTGGTTATTAACCTCCATGGAAAGACTCATCACCGGTGGCCTATATTTCCTTCAAAATTGGAATAATCCATGAACTGAAAATCATGGCAAAGGAAACATCGACTAGGCCGAAAGGATTGCGATTCCGTCCCTTTATGAATGCGGGAAACAGTATATGGTAGACTTCATCAATTTGAAACCAAGATGTCTTTGATATTTCCTAGAAATTAACCGTTTTATTTTTTTTATTTCGTTGTTCTATTAGAAAGTATGAATTGTCAACTGTTATTATAATTGTGCATCATTGTGGCACTTCCCCGAACGCCATTAGGCAAAATCTCATTCGGAGAAGTGGCCATTTAATGAAGCACAACCGAAATTCACATCGCCCACCCGTGTACATGTCGAGGCCCAACTCCGCAGAGAATTTCTTCCGGATGATGCATTTAAGTTTCTCATATTTCCACAGCTTCTAAAAGATAATTCTTCTTGATGCTTACCCGTGCAGGATGGTAAATCCATGTAAATCTGTGTAGCTACACAGTAATTGAGTGTTTTTCAAAGGTTTACTGCCATTATACGCATAATAAGTCCCATAGGCTATGCAATCCGTACGGCACAGCAGTTTAGGGAGCATTTCATCGAAAAAAAAAGATACGTTTGCGTAGCTGACAAGAAATACGACTTATTATTATTACTTATAGTGGTAATAAATGGTAGTTAAAATATACGAAATTTACTCACTTTTCTTTGTTTCCCTTCATAGTTTGCTGATATATCCGAAAAGCAAAATAATTAGAAACAATATCCTACTGTTAGTGTTTTACCTAAAATTGAGAATTCATGACTGTGATGTGATTACTTATTAAGAACAACAGTTAACTTTTAATAAGATTGTCAATATTAATGATGCATATCTATTAGATCTTTAAACTAATGTTATCTTTCTCATCTATTTCCAGTTCGGGCCATATCATCCCTCCTACTACACCACATGGCAAAAGTTGACCTACCCAGCCCAGTAAATAGATATCACAGTCATCATCCAGCAACAGGCAGCAACCGAAGAATAGCCTGCAGCAGCCACCCAACAAAGTCAGCTACACGCTGCCGTTGTTGTTGTTACATTCTGCTTATGGTCTGTCGATAGAGAGTGAGAAACAAGAGTGCCACAGACGACAGGAAAACAAGAATTATATAGAGGCAGTGTTCCCATCGCTCTCGGCCATCATCGGAATGGTGGTAGTAGTATCGGCAGCAGCAGCAGCAGCAACATTCGCCAGCGACAGTATAACCAAACCATCCGCCCGCAAGGGTGGTGTGCAGTTTAATTCCTTCTAAAACGAAACGAAGACGGAGATAGTGCCCCACAGTCGCGCATTGGGCTTAGCCGTGTGTTGTTTTTCATTATTATTCGATTGTGCGAGTGTCTGTGTTTAAGTCATCAATCGAAAGAAGAGAGAAATAAAAAAGAAGTTACATGAAGAGTGTCTGTATACAGAAAGTGCCCGAAACGAAAACCGAAGGAAAAAGTGTATTGGAAGCATTGGAAGTTGCAACAGTGGAAAGGTCTTTGGGATTTAGTTGATGGGCTCGAAAATTAGTTACTGATTTCACAGCAAAAGGTGTCGAATAATAAAATTTTTACTCCATGCAAATAGTGAAAAAGCCGTAGTAAAGGAAAAAAGTTTAATTAAAATTATAATAGCGAAAAAAAGTGGTAACTACGAAGAAATAAAATTAAAGGGAATTGTATGTAGGTACAAACAAGTGCACGTGAATGTGTTGTTACTATTGTAATAGCATGCCAGCATGAAATATGATATCTGCACTACTATCAGTCTGCGAAGATATTTTTTGGTGTAAGTGAAGAAAAAAAACGGGAGAGGTGAAAACCGAAGGAAGAAAAGCAGAGCAAAAAACGAACGGAAGGCAGCCAGCAGGCACCGCGCACATATTAGTGGTGATAGCGGTAAATAAATGCAAAGTGTGATTGAGAGCAGGAGGCAGATTTTCGCCGCTGCGTCGCTGGAACTACTGTAGGGAAAGATGAATAAATTAGAATATTCACGACGGAATGGTACTCAGAAGATACGAATTACAAGTGAGTAGATGTTCCCTATCTGTTCGTCAACAAAGTGAAGGATGGCGTCGCTGCCATTGTCTTCAAGTTTGTCATTTAGTTTTAACATCGAAACTTTCAGCCGTCTAATCATGAATCGATTTCGATCCATCAATCGAAACGTAATCTGTTTGCATGACAATCCAGATTAACCGAAGATTAATGGGCGACATGGTGTCTTTCTCGTATGCATGTATGGTAGACCAAATTATCTAATTATTATATCTCCGGAACCAAATGTCAATAGACTTCTATCGATTTAGCGCAACTCAATTTACCCATCTATGAGAAAAATGAGTGAATCACACTCGCATACCGTACACAGAACTGGTTTCAAACTTTATGAAGAAGTTAACGAAAATATCCTACCAAATATTTGTCGATTCTCTTCATTGATTTTCAATACTAGAAACACTCTGTGTGAGCTCATTCCAATAAACAAACTCTACTTCTTCTTCGCATTTCAAGCTTATTGCGTGCTCTCAACTTAGTGTTCTAGACGCACTTCCATAGTTATTAATTGAGAGCTTTCGATGCCTGCACCATTTTTGCATTAGTATAATAATTATTGTTTGGTAAGTACAATCATACACTCAAAAAGTAAATCACATTTCTGATGGAAAATATCCATTAAAATTTCTCATAACTTTCATGTGATCTCATAATTGGGAATCGCACCACGAAATCACATAAACCTTATGTGTCCAATGAAGTTTATGTGATTTATCACATAGAATTCATGTGATCATATGAATGTTCAGAGGCGTTTCCTTAACCTCAATCTACCTGTGCAACAACTCTCAAAACATAAGCAATTATCAAAATATTTCTTGCAATGGATAGATATCGAGTAAACTAGATGATTAAGTATTTTTTTCGACCGATTCGAGTACGAATTTGGCATTAAATCTGGTTTTAAAAGTTGGTGCACAGGTAAAAAGTGACGTTACGGGACGCCACTGATGTTGTGTGAATTTCAGATAGAATTCATTAATTTTGTTATTGGAAAAATAGCATGTGCGTTCCCAATGGAAACTATATGAAAACTTTTTTCAGTGTACTCTATTGCCCAGGAAAGTCGAAACATTTTTCAACCCGGCAAATTCCTAGACCGGACCGGGAATCGAACCCAGCCACCTCCTGTATGGTGTTGTTTTGTAGCTGCGTCTTTACCGACTGAGCTAAGGGAGACCTATCAATGTCTCTTACGAACAATCATTTACTGTATTGAACAGATTGATACCTAGTACCATATGAATTCCAGAATTTACATACAATTCTGCTCTGAATTATGTATATTGGAATTCTACTGAAATCAACGTGAAAACACTTTTGGAATTTGCTTGAAACCCCTTATAAGAATTTGATTGGAATCCTTAGAATTCCCTTGAACCTATTCGGAGACTATGATTACTATGAAATTCTTTTCAAAATTTTCTTTTAACTCTTTCAGAAATCTTTCAAAAATTTATTTCGAAACCCCTTGGAGTAGTTTAAAGAATTTCTTTCTAATTATCAGTATTTTTTTTTGCATTTCACACGTTAAAACTGTCTTTTGAACAGTTATCCAGTGATTTTTTTTTATGAATTGACAAATTATGTATCTTAACGAAGTTAAAGGGTGTCCACGATGAAATTGCCACACTATGAAATTGCTCTAACTTTTTAACCGTTGGGTAGAATTTAATGAAAATTTGGGTGGATTTAGTTCATAGTGCATTATTTACATCCTGCAAGTTTTAAAGTCCTGTGATCAAAACTCGCGGAAATGGAGTCGAAAGAACAGCTCGTGCGTGATAAAATCTTGCGCATTCATCACGAGAACAAGGATCTCTCGCATCGTTCCATCGCTAAAACGTTGGGAATCGCGAATTCCACGGTGCCGCGAGTGATTAAGCGGTTCGAGGAACGGTTGACCACCGATCGGAAGCCCAGAAGTGAAGGAAAAAGTATTCCGTACAACACCAAAAATCACAACCGCGTAGTTGGGGCCATCAACCGAAATCCGAACGCCTCCGTTAGGGATGTGGCTAAGAAGCTGCACCTAAGCCGAAGTTTTGTCCAGAAGGCCAAAACTAAGGCTGGGCTTCGAACGTTCAAGGTACAAAAGGCCCCTAATCGCGACGAGAAGCAGAACAAGTCCGCCAAAACCCGTGCCAGGAAGTTGTACCTCAACATGCTGACGAAAGTTGAATGCTGCATCATGGACGACGAAACATATGTGAAGGCCGACTTCAAACAGATCCCCGGCAACCTGTTTTTCACGACCAAGGATAAGTTCAGCGTTCCGGAGCATGTCCGCACTCAGAAGATGTCCAAATTTGCGAAGAAATTCCTGGTTTGGCAAGCCATCTGCACGTGCGGGAAGCGGAGTGCACCTTTCGTGACCCAGGACACGATGAACGGACAGGTGTACATAAAAGAGTGCCTCCAGAAGCGGCTGCTTCCTCTCCTGAAGGCCCACAACGTCCCAACAATCTTCTGGCCGGATTTGGCCTCATGCCACTACTCCAAGGACGTGCTGAAGTGGTATGCGGACAATAAGGTCAATTTCGTGCCGAAAATGTTCAACCCTCCCAACACTCCGGAGCTCCGCCCCATCGAGAAGTACTGGGCGATTATGAAGCAGCACCTTCTTAAACGACCTAAGGTAGTGAAGACAGTCGAGGAACTGAAGAAAGTATGGGTTTACATGCAAAAAACGGTTGATTCACAGTTTGTGCAGAATCTTATGGCCGGGGTTAAGGCCAAGGTGCGGGCATTTGCATATGGACTGTAAATAAAATACGAGTAAAATGGTAAAATGAAGTTTAATAGTTATTTCTCAATCCCTGAAAATTTGATGGCAATCGGATGAAAACTCGAATTTTGCGAATCAATTTTGTGTGTGGCAATTTCATCGTGGACACCCTTTATCTCTAACGGATTATTTTATATGGATAGCTGTCATAACGACTTTTTAATAATTATTGTAGCACTGCAAAAACTATTTCTGTTCGCCACGATGGTGACGATGGATTTTTAATATTTGATTTTATAGTAGTAGATTTAAAAGTCTACAAAGGTTTGAGCCTCGCGCGCGTATTACGGATATAGAGGACTGAATTTAAAATTTGATAAAAAAAATATGCAATTTTGAAGCTTATTTGGAATATACCTTGAGTTAGTAGTAAGTTTTCTGGCATATGTCGGGGGTTCTTGAGCATTCCTGACATTGCTGAAAATTATGATAGCATCAGATTTCGGGGTTGCTAGTGTAATAGGATGCTTTGTTGATTGTTCATGAACTCTTGATTGCTTGTAATACTTATGAATATTTAGGTGGACAAAAAGGCGAACTAAGAGGTTCTTTTCCACATTTATATCGCTGTGAAGCAACTGTGAACTCTAGAGAGAATTTATCAGCGGCGTTTCCTTAACCTCAATCTACCTGTGCACCAACTCTCAAAACATAAACATTTTTCAAAATATTGCTTGCAATGGATAGATATTGAGTAAACTAGAAGATTAAATGTATTTTTCAACATATTCGAGTATGAATATGGCATTAAATCTGGTATTGAAAGTTGGTGCACAGGTAAAAAGTGAGGTTACGCGACGCCACTGGAATGTAACTGTAACCAGTTCGATTTTGTTTGCAAACCTGGTTAAATTGTCATATTTAATTACCTTAAAGATAAATCGTCCAGCTCAAACCTTTGTAGGGTAAGAGGTGGGACCATCATCATCATCATTATCATCATCATCAATTTTGTTGGAGCTTTGTGATAAATCATTCGCACTAGAGTTGAAATTATCCCCAGAACACTCATAGAACTCTGTTTCTTGTTGAATTCTCATCATAATTCTCTTGGAATTCTTCTTAAAATTAATCCGCCACTTTCCTCACGATCCCCATACAAATCTTCTTAGAATCACGAAGGAATTTTCTTTGAACTCCTTTTGAAATCTTCTAAAATTACCTAACAATTTAATTTAGAACTTTCATGTACTCCACATAAATCCCTCCAAATTCATCTTCCAATTTCTAACGACTTCATGTCAGAATAATTTTGAAATTCTGCTCAGAACTTCTCCTTCGAAAATTATGTGGGATTCCTCCTCAATATTTGTTTAAAATCACCACTTTCAATATTTTTAAATTTTACTAAAAAATTCCAGGGTGTCCGCAAGATTCTATATATTATTTTGTAATTTGTTATCCCTCCCCTTGGCTAGTTTTTAACCTGGACGTTGGTGGGCGAGCCTACACACTAATCGAGTCAGTACGGTTTTACTGAGTTTTTGAATTGCAGAACTGTTCGGTAAAAGTATAAAAATCTGTGGAAAATTTATTAATGTGAAAATTTGTTCTGAACTTGTACATACTTAGTTCTGTTAACCTCATTTAATGTTAGAAAATAAATTGGTCGATTTAAAAACTTACGGATAACGGCCATTTGAATTTTTACCGACTTTTTCTGCAATTCAAAAACCCAGTAAAAAAATACTGACTCCTGTAAAAAAAATCTTAGTGTGTAATCTTATGCTTCATAGTGGAGCGTTGGAGACGGTGGGTTTATGGCCGGCGTTGCTGGCTCATGCTGCGATAGAATGGCGCCATGGGCAAGCAATGGGGATTACTAAGCTTCCCCTCTCTGATAAACCACTGCATGAGAAAACCAAAGATCTAGTCTAGCAGTGATAGTATCACACTTGTTACTCCTTTGATTGAGAGCCGCGTCGTAGTACGCTTACGTATAGGCACTGACGTTGGGTGTGATACTGGCGGGTTTTGCCGCAAATCACTCTTATTTTATTTATTTTTACGCAGAAAGATTTATTTGGGTTTGCAAGGGAATTATACTATTGAAATGTTTCAGAAAATGCCCAACAGTGCTCCTTCTATTTGCGTGACAAGCTTTCATTGTTGTTTTCATTGAAGTATTACTCAGGAAACAATGTTAAACATCATTTTTGTACATGGTATTGTAACTAATCTTATATGTGCTTCATTTTGATTTGGGATAAATGTTTGAACTATGGCTCGGGATTTCCACTGTGTGTCACTTGAAGGTCTCACCTGAGTCGAACTAAGATATAATAAATAGGTATAGGTCAAAATCAAATGTTCTTGAAACATGTTTAACTTTAGACTACAAGCACGAGTGCAGGTACTTAATAAAGCATGGGTTATGATTGATTAGGTGAATTAGAGCTTTTAATTATTTATTAAATTAGACTAATGAGATATCATAATCATCAAATGAACTTAAATAAGAAACTTCAGAAAGTCTAATGACATTAAGTAGATTAACAAAAGAATTAGGATGCGGAGTGTCTGCTTAGGCAGGCAACTAACCTTTAAAGTTGTAGAATAAATCTCCTTATTTAGTCTTGAACTTAAATAAGAAAACGCAAGCAGACCAATAGTATTAAGCAGATTAACGAGGAGAGGAATAGTTTAGGAAATAAGTAAAAGTAGAGGTATGTGACAATTAATAACTTTTAAACTTTTGGAGGTATTGTATTCCCCTGAGTTTGTTGTACTCGATTACTATATAATTCTCTCAATACGCGAAATCTCTGATATATGCGGTTAAAGCATTTGAGTTAACTTATCTCTTAGTGTTCAAGTACTTACATTTGTAAACAGCAGTCAATGTTAATCTATGAACTAAACCCTACGTAAAATCGATCTTTCCTTATGTGCCGCCTACGTCTACGGAGCTTACGCAGAAGTGATTCGCCAAAAAATGTTTTGAGCTTCTGTAGTATAGAATTTGTTCGGTACGGTCGCGAAATCTTGAAATGATTGATACGTTCTTTAAATTAACTAATTTCATACAAAGCTCAGTAGTAAATAAGTAGAATAACTAGGGAGGAAACCAAAATTAATCAACTTGCCAACATAGGTTATCACATATTTGGCACTCTTTAAATGATAATAAGCCTTTTTTCTCGCTTCGGTTGTCTCGCACGGCTTTCGGAATTCGCCCGGTTTTCGTAACTCACATAATTTAGATATTTCGTTCGAAACGGATTTACTTATTCAATCGGTTTACTACGCGGATGTTTCTACGCGCACACGTCACAGCATTTTTACATAACTATCTTGAAACAATACACACGGAATCCAGTGTTCAAGCTGCCAACATAGGCTAGTCCTTGTGCTGTATTGTCATAGATAGAAGCAAAATTTATTCAAATGGGTCAAGTCTTGAAAACTAAGCTATCACGCAGCTCCAGCTTAATACTAAAAAAAAAAAACCGTGGTCGTTCTATCTGGGAAAATTTTTCTCGTGCCATAATAATGATATTTTAACTGCGATCTAGAAAAGTTATCTAGATCCCAGAGTTATGATTCTTTTTCTGTGTTTGAGGTGTTACAGAAGATTTTATTCTTGGGAGGAATGCAACAAAGTAAACAGACTAGCAGTTCGTTATCAGCGTTGCCAGATATACCCATTTATCGGTATATATACCGATTTTCGAACTTGATACCGATATACAGACAAGATTTCTCAGAATACCGATTCATGAGATGTTATACCGACTTGTTTAAATAATCAAAATGATTATTATTAGCCTACGCTGAACTGTCAGAATGTTTCCATTTCTCCGCCGTTTTTTGCTACCCAGCTGAGCCTGGGAAATTTAATGGTTTTCAGGACAGTTCCACTTGTTTCAGGAGAATGTTACTATGGGAACTATGAAAACTTTAGGGATGCTCTGAGAACATCAGAACAAATCAATTAATTTCAAGGAAATTTCTGAAACCTTAAAGGAGTTCCGGAAAACCCCTGGAATTTCCGAAAACTTCAGCAAAGTTCCAAGAGGTTCATGAACATTTTAGAAACGTAAGAGAAGTAACATGCACATTAGACAATTGTGAGAACATGTTCCATTAATTTCAAGAAAATTGTTAGAGCACTTAAGAAGTTCTGAAATCTGCAAGGTCTTCAAAGAAGATAAGAGATTTTACGTTAGTATCATTATAATCAGAGACGTTCCGAGTTTTTGAAGGATAATCAGAGAATTTCAAAACAGCCCCCTTCAGGAAAATTACAGGGACTTTCAAGGAGTTCCGAATAATTATGGGATATTCCGAAATGCATTTCAGTTCCGAAAACAGGGATATTGCGGGGTCTTCAGGGATGTTTAATGAATATCAGGAGAAATTACAGGATAAATATCATCAGTTGATCACAATACGAACCTAAAAGCTGCAGTGACCTAGTTAGCACCATAGCTCGAGTCGTCTGTTAGTATTGTGTATCGCATGGAGAGCCCAACCGAGATGCTAGCATATTAAGACTGCAGTTGGTCAACACACGAAAAAAAAAGGATAAATAAGTGGCTTCCGACTTTCTCCAGAAGTTTCTTCCAATCTACCTTAGGAAGTTTCTTCCAGCGCCTCCTGGAAGTTTTCTCCGTATTCTACAGGAAGTTCAATTAAACTTCTACCGAATGTGTCTAGATAATTCGCCCAGAAGTTTCTTTCGTCTTCTTTGGAAATTTCTTCATAATACATTCTCCGTAGGTTTTTTTCGACTTCTAATGGAAGGTTTTTTTCTGAGCTTCTTCTTGCTTCCCCTGGAATTGTCTACTCCAGGAATTATTTATTGTTTCCAATTTCCGAATCTTTTTTGGATTCCTCCGGATGTGTCATGAGTCATCTGATTTTTCCCGAAAGTTTGTTCACATTTTCGTCTGAAGTTTCTCAATATTTGTTTTGGACGACATACGGGATGTTTTTCCGACCTTTCTTAGAACTTTCTTTAAACTTCCTCCAGAAGAGCTTCATAATACTTTCCCTGGAAGTTTTCTCGGCTTCCTTCACAAGCTAATTCAAACATTCCCCGGATTTTTTTTTCTCGACTTATCCTGGAAATAATTTTTTCCGTTCTTAGTCCAAAAGTTTTAATTTTTGTCTTAAAAAACGGCAAAAATATAAAATTAATGAAAATAGTACCGAAATACCGATTTTTTTTAACATTTAATACCGATAAGCTGTAAAACAATATGGCAACGCTGTTCGTTGTAGCGACTACAAAGAAGAGAAGGATCTTTTATTAATGGCTAACTTTATATAGGGAATAGGGAATAATATAGGGAAGAGCGCTACTTCGTCGTAACCGCCCATTTCCGTTCTATCGAGCAGAAATCATCAATAATACCAATGATTTCACCATGCACAAAACAATAATACGTTTGTTCCGATCCGTTAGTTCATAAGCCACTACATGAAGCCTATTACAGCGCATTGTATGAATATTTACACCCATTGTTCTCAAAACAAAAGAAGCGCTCCTAGCGAATCCCCTTTTTCTACGTTTATCCGTAGGACGAAGAAAATCTAATGGCGTTTCAATGCGTTAGGACGGAATAGAAACTCGTAGGACGCATTTAGAATCAAGAAGCAGTATTAGATTTTAAAACGCATTTAGAATCAAGAAGCAGTATTAGATTTTAAAAAAATGTGTGACTTTTTATCAAATCCAGAAAAGTGAATAAATATAGAAGTTACCTTTGATGAAAACATTTCATGTTTTGTTCAAACCCTTTCAAAAAAGAGAGGTAAAGTGCGGGATGTGATTAGTAGGACGGAAATTAGATCAAAAACCCTATGTACATTTAATTCTAGACTGCAGTTGTTAAAATTTGTCTAAATCTTTGAATTTGAACATTTTTCTCTGTACCTCACCTCAATGTTGCGATCTAATCAACAATTCTCGATTTGCATCTAATATCAACTTAGTAAATTGTTGGTTTGAAAAAATCGAAGTAGACAAAAGAGTGCAGAGTGAGTAAATGGAAGTTAGAATTGGACCGAGCTTTTGCTTATTCAATTCATTCTTATTTTTCGAGAATAAATGTATGGGATCTTTAAACAATTTGTTTTATTTTTTTAGAAACATGAAAAAAGCGCATGACGGGTTTATGAGTTTATGAAATTCCTCGGCAATCTCAATCAACGGCAGATTGGAACCATATCTTTCCGATAAATAAACGTCACTATTTGTCACTTTTTTTATTGTTTTAAAGTTTCGTTATTTTAGACCTTACTATTACATCACATACATACCCACTACCAGCCCTAAAACGTCTGAAGTCTCACAAATGATTTGAAGTTCTAGTCTCTCTTAGAGTTTTTCAAAAGATCTGTTAGTATTTTTCTCTGAAAAAAAAAACATTGATGTTATTTCCAGAATTCATTCTAAAACCTCTCTCAAATTGTCATAATATTTAGTTCATCAAAGTGACTGTGTCCTGATAATCTTGTCCAGTCCAGGAACCTTGACATTGTTTATAGGTCCACAGTCTTATTTTTCCCGATTTGTCATCGAAATTCAAGGATTTTTCCGGTGATTTCAAATTCCCGGCTTTTTCCCGGTTTTCCTGATTTCCCGGTTCCATGGTCATCCTGTTATGGAATCGTTATTTTAAAGGAGCATGAAAAATGCTCTTGATGGGTTGTGATTGTGTTTATAAAATTTCTCGAAATGGGTCGCAGTCAACGAAATATTGGAACCATTTTTTTGCGATCTATAAATGTCACTTTTGTATTACTTTAAAGTCACTATTTAATCACTATTTTCGTTATTTTAGTTACTAAAGTCACTACTATTATATTACATACCCACTACCAGCCCTGAGGTAAATCATACACATTTGCTCTTCTCACAAGAAGCTTCATTCAATTGTGATGTTTCGCAATATTCGAAGCGTTCTAGGACCTTTCCAAAGACGCGCCCTCTCATCAATCAAAATAGTTCTTACATGAATCCTCATTTAACTGTGATGTTCAATATCATTTGAAACATTCTGGGATCTCTTCAAATATGCAACTTCTCAGCAGCAAAATAGGTCTTCTTAGTACGAAAAACAAGCGATGATACTGATATTTGACCATGGATTGGAACCCTGGTCCGAACCTTTTCTTGTATTCAATCTCAAAACCGAGGTTCATAACCGTCAACAAGAAAAGCTTCGGACCAGAGATCGATGTGGTAGATCTTACAACCCGTAACGTACCACGAAAAGGTGATCTACCCACGCTACGGGGCCTGGTCACCCTAAAATGCCGCGTCATGTATTCATGTGACGAGTCAGATACTGCCCTTCTTTATTAGCGGCTTTGGATTGACTTGCGCTCTTACTGCCACATCCTGTGCTGCAAAATTAAATGAATTTATCCACTAACTGCCAGCCCTGGGTCAAGTGATCAGTCTTGTAAGCGGTCACGGTAGTCGACAGATTTTCTGTGATAATCAACTGCCTTTCCATCCGACCCTTGCAGACCAAGGCAGAGCTGCCAGGTGGTTTTATAAAAAATCTGTATCCACTCTATTAAAAAATCTGTATTTTCTGTATTGAAGATTTTTTTTCTTAATTAATCATGTTTTGTTGTTTTACAAATACAGTGCATACAAAATAACCATAAAAAGTGCTTAACCACCTATTCGGGCTATCGTACTAACCATACGGGATATAATTGCGCCATTTGTGATATCGTCCGTACTTATTTATAAGAGTGATATGAAGCCGTTTGAAAATGTATGGAGATTTTAGTTTCTATTCATTATCTTCCTGATAAGCAGTTTTAAATGCAAAAAAGTGCACGAGTTCATTACTATTTGATATTTTTAATATAGATGAATACAATTAATTACATCATTTGTGTGGTAGTTACACCGAAAAGTCGAGAGATGTCGCCCCGCCAGTGCTGGTAAAATCATTTTTGCAGTATGGAGAATATCAGAAAATCCGCAATTTCTTACGAAATACATTTTCAATGCAAGTAAAATGTTTACAAGTACTTGTATTTGTACCATTTTAATGTGCTCGGGCACTTTTCTTGTATTTAACATACATGCTTATATTGGAAATATTCAATTCATACTGTAAATCCCCATACAATCTCAAATCGTTTACTACCAGCTCCATATGAATCCGAAAGCGGTTGGTCCTCTTGTTGTGAATGCTGTCAAAAACACCATAACATTCATTTTATAAAAATCTGTATAAATCTGTATTGTAATTTAAAAATCTGTGATAAATCTGTATTCTGTATCGGGTCTGTATTAAGATTAAAAAATCTGTATAATACAGATAAATCTGTATAAATGGCAGCGCTGGACCAAGGTATCATAGTACAGTACCAAACTAAAATGTCATATGACAAGCTCTGTCATACGACACTGTTGCCGAAGACCGTCACGAATGTATGTATTTTAGTTTTTCTCATAATAAGAGCTGCTGATGTTTTGCTTGTGTGAATTCTGAAAATAGCAAGCAATGATGTCCTAGTAATAACATTTGTGATCAGAAATGGTTTAATTTATACCAAATCGAGGAAATAGAACGAAATCACACATGTCATATGATAGTTATTTAATAATTGTCTTTTTGCTCGAATGTTATTCAACCGTTTGTGTTTTGTAGAGCGTGATTGTACAAATATGAACAGACTGTTGCGCACGACAACGAAGCGAGTGTAGTAAACAACGTCAACCGTTTCAATCCCTGCAAGTGATTATTGTCTCTTACAAGGGTTGAATTTTCATACATCAACATTCAATTGTACAATTTTAGGTGACTTGTTTTAGTCTTTAATGACAAACAATTTCATTGTGGTACGTATCGTAGAAGCTGATATTAGTGAACTTAAAGTTTTGAAGTGTTTACGAGAATAAGGATCACATAACGAGACACCTAAGATTAAATAAGGCAAAAAGATAACCCACACATAATTTTCCCATATATTGCACATGAGACACCCCAATATTAATTATTACCGCCATCTGTTGAGAAAAAAGCGAAAAAAAATAGATTTGAATCAAACCAATTTACCGTGCATGGATTTGACAGGACGCAAAACGATGAAAAATAAGAAGAAGAGTTGTAAACAATATTCTTCTTAGCCGTCCGCGAGTTAATTTGAAAATCGGATCTGTTTTTTTTTTTTATGAGCGTTTCCTAATCATTTTTATTGCCGTGGCGTGAAAAGTGAACCTCGAGGTGAAACTTGTGGATAGGCATGTAAAACTGATTAGGCATGTAAAACTGCTGAAAAACGAGGCTACAGCACGGAACCAGTGAAATGCGGTGACGTAGGCTAACAATATAATGACATACATTTTTCGATTCCAGATTAGGTCGAGTACGTCGAGTACCGGAGGATCATTTTCATGATGTTGATACAGGTATTGAAGATTATCATGCTCAGTGTGGCCCTTCTTGACAAGGACATATTGGGAACCGAATAAAAAAGAGCTCGGCTGGAGATTCATCGCGCTTTACGCCCTTCTACGGCTACCGTCAACGATGCGACGAAATCGAGTGTCCAATATCATGGTCACTGTTGCACTTTCGGCCCTCACTCTAATCGTAACATTCGTCCATATTGGTTAAAATGTTGGCCACTTCAATGTATGAACCATCAATTGACACCATAATCGATTTTGTCAAGGGCGGTCTCCTCTGGAATGCTCCATATGACGTGTCGATGTACCTTATCGTTGTAAGCGGAAATGTAAGCTTGGTATGGTTTTTGATTTTATACAGGTACGTTTAATTCCCAACTCCTGATTCTAGCCTTACATCAAGAAGATCCTGACCAAGTTCAACGTCACACCAATATTGAAATTAGAAACCAACCGTGGAACTGAACATTAATCATTTATTGCGCTATTCCGGAAATCGCGAGACATTCTATGTCTTGGAAATGCAGTAGCAGACGCACAATAATACATGGAAGGGAGAAATGTAGAACACACATAAAACGCTAAATACATGTTGAACTTTAAAAGATACTGATATTTATTCGACGTAAGCAAGAACATTAAGGATTGTACATCAAGTGGTGTCACATTTTAGTAAGCATTGATTCGAACAAAGAACGTACTGTGACTGTACAGTTATCTTATTGTATGTTGAGCTTCTTGCGTTTAGTTAGTTCCCTCTTAGTTTTTTTGTTCTTACGATTTGTTTTATCATCTACTTTTATCTTCATGTTCATGATCTGTAATTTGGCTTTTACCAGCATATTTAGATATTTGTTGGCAACTATCATTGCACAAGGAACGCAAAGTACGTCATATACCAGCTTATCGTTATTTTTCGATTGATACGGCCAGAAAATAGTTTGCAATATAGCACGCTTAACACCACGAACGCTTTTTTTCAGATGTGTTTCGAAAGTTTTCTCGAAGACGGAAACAATTTTTTTTGCAAAACTGAAACATCTTTTCTCCTGGAACGAACAACCGACTTTCTGGCTTATATCTCTTCAAGTCGAGTAGAAACGCTGACCTGCTAGTAACATTAGAGGTGGCCCTTTCGATGCATTCTCGGTGTTTCAATTGAGAGCAGACCCAACCAGTTGAGTAGTAAATGCTGCTCAGCTGATTAGGATCGGTGATATCGCTTTCGTTGACTTTCTTGTTACGGGGCCTTCGTTTTTGAGGTGCCTTTGGGATTAACTTAATTTTAGACATTTGGGATGTGTTTACGAAATACTTGTTGATGTCGGCTTGAACATTACCAAGCTTTTTAGGTGCAATCAGCTGGTTGATTACAATTGCCTTATATGCCGATGCAAATTTACTCGCATCTGGATGGTTGTTGTTGGAATTTTTCCAACGAATTACCGAAAAAAAGTGTTCAATGCAATCTTGCGATAAGTTGCGAGTTTTTAGAAATCCAAATCCATACACAGTTCTCAATTCCTTCCATAGATGTTCAATAGCGGATATGTATTGAATCCAGCCTTCAATGAAATAAGGAAGTCTCGATTGGCCCATCAGTTTTGGTAGCTCAGATTCCTGTAAAATCAAAAATACGTTCAGCAGGTTAGCAGGTACAAGATTGCAATTAATCTCACCATTTCCAGGTCAAAATATTCCTTCGAAATGAACCTGAGAGATTTAAGTCGTTGTTTCATTGAAGCTAAATACTCCCAATGCGGAGAATGTTCAAACAGTGGTCTTTTAAGATCCTGCAAATGTAAATGTTTACGTAACAATATGCATTTGAACATGATTACCTTAGTTACCTTAGTTTCTTTAAAAGACAAAGAGTTAGCGCAATCAAAAAGTTTGTCGAAGCTTTCGCAGTAGTTTGCAGTATTCAAACATGCGGGTGGCAGTTTTTTGGTATGCACATATGCCTTGATACCTGCACTCACAGACTCGCTTAATGTCTGCGTTGCTTTTCCAACGTTCATTTCGGCGTAGGGAGCAAGATTTACATGATCATAAGATAGTTTCGGTACAGTTCGGGGAATATGTTTGATATCTTCATGGAAAAGATCAATTATGTGTTGAAATGAACAAATTTGTCCATCGAAGACAGCATTGTGACGTAACAAGTTGTTCCTGGTCGATTTAATCAGATGCGGCGCGTCGTAGGCACAGTAAATTTGTTGTTTCTCGTATACAAACCATGGTTGTTGTTCACTGATTCCGAGGGATTTGAAAAGAGATCGATTCGTGCTGTTCTGATCACACGTTATCATTTTCGGTATCAGTCCTGTCTCAGCAACTAGCTTAACTCCTTCTTTAACAATTGTAGTTAAACGAGCTGCGTTAGCAGTACTCGCATTAAAGAAAAAACCAACTGCCTGTTTAAACCCGGACTTCATCGATTTTACCATGATAGTCAATGCATTATTAGCTCGTTGTTTTAAATTGTTGTCCTCCTTCCCAACTTTCGTGGGGAACCCCATGAAATAATCTATTTCTGCATTAGCCACGTAGGTCAGTCGCTGTGCTATCGACATCTCATCTATGACAATCGTCACTAGTTTTTCATCTTCCGGGAGACCTGCAACACGAAGCTTCAAAAGCTGGAGTATTGATTTCGAATACCCTTCAGTCACTTTCAATTTAGATAGCCATGTACGTATCGTGTTTATCGACGGCAGAGTAAAATATTGCCGCATTTGTCGATACGCTTTGTGTGAGCAGTAATGTAGCACTAGGGCCATGTTTTTCATCCGGTCTGAATATCTTGCGCCACGTAATTTTCGAGTCTTATTTTTTTTGCAATTCAGACAAGATGGGATCGTACAGCTTTTCAGATCCCTCAGCCAATAATGTTTTCAAGGCAGAAACTTCCTTTTGAAGATTTTTGATTCTGATTTTCTGCTTCGAGGCTTGTTTTTGGTATTTCCTTACTTTCTTTTTTAATTCTCTATTCTCTTCTTCCACTATCACCAATCTTTCCATGGCACTTACAATTCTTTCTATACCTCCACTATAATCGTGGTCATGGGAAATATGGCTGCCATGGACTTTAGTTCGCTGTACGTTAGAAAGTGGAATAAATGTATGATCTTCGAGGTCTTCATGCCCAACTTCTACTTCTCCAACGATATCGATCTCACTTTGATCATATTCTTGATCAACATCCATTGACGAAACATCTTCCATATTTTTTGATGAGAAATTAAGGTCGATTTCCATTGAAATCGCCATAGAAGCAAAGCTGGCATTTTGTCCTTCCGATATAGCTGGGAATAGTGAGGGGATAGCATAGCTCCGTAGTCTAAAAAATGTATATTTTATATTATTTTGTTTTTATTTTACCTTCTCTCAATACAAACCCTTGTGACTTATTCTTAGGATTAATGAAATGGTTGTTCTTAAAATGCTTAGAACATATTTGACTGTGCTTATTTATGGCCGGATTGCGACAGAAAAGAGTCCAGATGTGCACATCCCTTGAATCATGTATAGGGTTAGGTTATAAACATATAAATAAACTATGCAGGTACCTGTTGCGAGCAAAGATTCGGTAAAACGATGAACTTGAAAGAGGAGTTTTAACACTTAAGTAACCTGTTACAGCACACGCAATTCGTCCCATATTCTTCGTTTTTCACATTTTTTAGCAATAGAACACACAACAAACAACGATCGGCACCATAAGCATCAAGTCTATCAACAAACTGTATGAGCGTACTGTCAGCGAAACTGTCACTGTCAGTTGAATTGACGTTCAGCTTGACAAGTTAAAGGGCCAACATTAACAGTGTATTAGTTAGATTTTTGCTCACCTCGAGGCGCTATTCAAGTCTCCTGCAAAAATTATAACTGGGTCATCTTTTTGCCTTATTTAATCTTAGGAGACACCTTAAAGAAAAGCATGACACATCAAAATTCCTGTCTTTTTTCATTCCGCTTGCAAATTTTTGCCGGAAAGTAAACTTGCTTAATTCTCTACCATTCGTTTCTAGACGGGCGTATTGATATCCAATATCGTTCATTATTAGCTCTGGAAAAAAAAATCCCCGTAGTGTGAAATGATATTCTTTTGGTTTCCTTTTGTTAATTTGTGTGGTTTGGTTAAATACCTTCATCACAGACAAAAGACATAACTCATTGCATATTTTTGATTGTGGAACATCGTCACTAAAACACTACCGCCATCTGTTAAGTGCACTGTCAGTGGCAGCACACCAACAGATGGCGAAATGTTAAACGCAAGGCAATTGAACATTCCGAGAATTATGTCTGTTTGTCTGTGCTTTCATTATGTCACATGCACATAATTCCCATTTGTAGGAAAAAAAGTAGAATGAAAATGAAATCAATACTTTCGATACACCTGCTCACTCATTTCCTACTGTTTACGTTTTTATTCCGTCACAAGTACTGTAAAATATGACTCTTTCAAATAGTTGCTGCATTACCCCTGATAACTAATCTAACTTTTTCCCATTTCTCTTTTTGCAGTTCTTTGCGCTCGCAATCTGGCCCGAAAGGATCTTTTCCGTAAGTACCGCTTGAGTTGATAAGTTTCGGATATTTTGCATTACTCATCTGCTGATTCAGTAAGGGTCATTCTTGTGCCGCACATGCATGCGAAACGATTGCACGAGGAGGCATTTAAAAGAGGTTTATAATTCGGGGCAACCAATTTGGGGAGCATAACTACTCAATTCCCATTCCACCCGAATCGCGCGAAATGGTTCTCTGCTATACAGCTTTGCGCTCCATAGAGCCCCGGGTGCTTAACGACCTATATAACATTGCATTCAGAGCCCAGTTTGCCTTGGTACCGTTAAAAAAATGGAATACCGTGCCATGGGAGCACATTCCAATGTCATCGCTATACTTTCTGCCACCTTCTCGCGCGCAGTTCTCTCGCTTTCTGTTTTATTTCTATTGTTTTAGGCGGCATGGAGCGAACTGTCGTACCATATTCCTGGGAGTGCTTGTTCGGATGCAATCGTACGCTTAATGGCAGCTATTTTCACTTGAGGGGAGTTAAAGATGGAACAGCTAAGTAGAAAGACCGAAGCAATAAAGGCAACGATTACAACGATGGCAAAGATGTGGTGCATAGAGCTTTTTGGAACCATCGAGAGCATCGAATCTGTCGTCCAAAGCGCTGGAGATGGGCATCAGAGGTGAACAGACGAAGCAGAACAAGGGCAGAGATTCCTTCGACCGTGGACCGACCGTGTTTGATTGAACGGATTGAACCTCGACTGCATAACAAAAAGATCAACTGTTATTGTTGTAGATAGATATCAAAGCACACAAGGAGCAAAGCAGCAGTAAAAGTGCAGTTTGTGAAATAACATTTGAAAAAATGACCTTGTTACCAAAAAAGTTTGAGAAACTTTAAAAAACTCTTAATATGTAGCACGTTTGAGAATTTACTGCTAGACGTTAGAAGCAAAATGATGACTCATTTTCACTTCGTATCAATTCAAGTGTGGCTCTAGGTAGGGTTTCACTTTGCAAATTTGCAAGTGCACGATTTGCAGCACACGTAAGCTGTTTTCATAGTTCATACCGAGTCTGGCAGGGGACCAATACTAGACGACGGGGTATTGAAATGCAGCACAGGCAGGGATGGAAAGAATGGGGCAATAAAAAGTGAGAATCGCTTACGACCACGAAGACATGGACAATGATGGCTTGTAGGGCAGTCACCAGCAGCACTAGCAGAGAGCCGAGCCGAGCCGTCTGGGAGTGGTAGCACTGGCATTATGGCTGATGTTTTTCTCTACCGATTGTTCGTTCAATTGAATCTTCTCGGTTTTGGTAAAACAGTTTAAGCAATCCACGGATTGTGTGCTGCCGACCAGGCTGATTGGCCAAGCGTAAATAATTTCTTCCTCTGGAAATGAGAGGCAATGGAAGCAAAGAAACTGAAACGGTGGTTTTTGGTTTTGGACGAAAGCTCATTTGCTGAATTTGGAGAAATCTAGCCGAGGAAATTATGCAGAATAAAAAAGTAAATTTGTGTGGTTACGAACCGGTGCTCGGTGACCTTCTCGGTTTGAAGCAGAAAATGATGTGTTAATTTGAGTTTGACGCTTTCTTGAGCATGGATCTTGAATCATTCATGCAAGGTTTTCTCACCAACAGCAGGTCGAACGAGATTGATTGGGCAATTAATCTTATAGCCAATATTTTAGTTACACAGTGAAAATGATTTCACTGTTTATAGATGCGACGTTTTACTTATAAATACACTTTGTTGCACAGTCTAGGATCTAACCATAGGTATATTGTGGTCCCTTGAGTTAAAGTGTAGAATTTCTTTATGCTCGAATATCATGTGGTATTATTCTTGTGGGCAGACCAATTGTAAAAAATGACTCATTTAACGTATGTCTTGAACATTTGAAATTCGCTATGTCGATGTTTCACCCCTCATTTTGGTGATTTTATAGCTCAATTTCTAATGTTGCAAACTCGTTGATCTCATATAGGCTGGCATAAAGGGAGCGGTACCTACACCAGACCGGGGGATGTAACAGGGTGGCCAGCGAACCGGAAATCCTAAAAGTAACCGGGAAACCCCGGGAATTTGACGGGATAGCCGGGAAAAATCAATAAACCTTAATATATGATCAATTATAGTTTTTTTTAATTGTTTATAAATGAACAAGTTTATAAAGTTTGCGAAAGATATTTTTTAAAATTTTCATGGTTTAATATTAACCTATTTAAAATCAACATACTATTTTGTTTTCCCATAATTATCTTGAAATTCTGGTTAAAATAATCATGAAATCCTTCTTAAAACTCACAAAAAAATACTTTTAGAACTCTTCTCGTATCTTGGAATTCTCTTTGGAATTCCCTTGAAATCCCCATAACAATTTCCTCGAAATCCACCATAGGTTTCCTTTAATATTATGCTGAGAATTAAATTTCTTCGACAATATTCTCAAAATATTAATCAAAACTTTCCTCGTGGATTCCAGTATTTTAAAATAGACTGGTTTTGATTAGAAAACTTTTTTTCAGGAATCCAAAACAAAAAGAAGAAATAGACTCTTCTTTATCAATTATCCTCAGAACATTCTATAAATTTTGCTAATAATTACCTTTGAATTCTCGCCAAAATTCTCTTCGTATTATTTTTAAAATTCGCTTGCTCATCTCCTGGTCCCCATAAAATTCATCTCAGAATCAAGTAGGATTTCTCCTTGATGTTCTTTCCACAACTTCCCAGGAATTATTTTATGAATAATTGTCCATAAATTCGATGGAATTCATCTCAGAATTCCTTTGGTCATTATTTTAGATTTATTTTGGAATTCTGGTCTGAACTCCCTTAGGATTTGCCGGAGTGAAACCATGGCTGAAAATCTTTTTAATGAAGACAACCAACCACCAATCAACCCCTAGGATGTTTATCAGAATGTTGTAGTTATTCTGCTGAGCATTTCTCTTGAATTAACACAAAAGGCATTAACTTTAATTTTTCCTAAAAAATCCATACGAATTATCCTCATAATTCTATGATGTATTCTTTTAATTACTAGAGCCCTGAATCTTCTTTCAATTTGTAGAGCCTTGAAAACTTTCCATGACCATTTTTTTAAATCTGTGAATTTTCCATTGTTCCACATTTTGAGTATTTTTATCAATCCCATATTCAAAAAAAAAACAATTAATTTTGTTTTATATATCTAGGACCTTACTGTTTTTATAAATATTTACAAATAAAAAAAAATCAATTTAATGCTCTTAACAAATCTTAAAGCTTCAATTTTTATTTAAGATTTCTGTTAGTTCAGATTAAGGAATGATCAAACATTTTTTTACTCCGAGATCTTCAACAAATTTTCCTCGATCTCATTTGTATAAAGTAAATGATGCCTTAATTCGATCTCTCATTCTTTACAATTCGGTTTAATGACCCATTCAGCGTATTAGCGTTCGGTCTGGTGACCTTACAAACATTGGTAAATGTAAACAGTAAATGATACTATCGAGATATGCATTAAGAAAATTCAATTTGCATCACTTTACTAAGCTTGAGACCTCTTATGTTGGCAAAGCTCGTGAACTTACTGAGCAACTGTGTCATGGGATTTTTATGGTCACTAGGCCGAACGCTATTGAGCTGATTGGGTCATTAGACCGAATTGTAAAGTGTGACAGATTGAATTTAAAAATTGTTTAAGAAATCATTCAATTGATACTTTATATAATTCTTATAATCATTCCACATTTGAAGATAACTTGCAGTTGACTTACACGGTGGGCAGACAGATTAATAATTATTATTAGCTGGCTAATAATTGTGGGATAGCTGTAAAATGGATGTTTAATGGATCAAAACACTGTAAAGAACGAAGATCAAATGTTTATTTTATAACATTCGAGCCATTTTGTTGAATATACTTTCATTTTTACCATATTTTCCTTTGAAGTACTGTTATTGAAGATAATTTACCCACAAATATCATGGCAAATTGGCAACGATAAAAAAATGTAATACTTTCGTTATTTACTGAATATTATAAATCGGGATTTTTTAAAGATTTAAATAGGGAAATCTGGGGAAAAACCAGGAAATTCAAAATGAAAAATCACTAGCCACCCTGATGTAAGATTCGCTTTCAATTATGTGGAATTCATCATCGGAGGATGTTAGTAAAGACCACATGAACCGAGGATGCGATATACCTAGCTTTCGGTCCAATGCAAGAAAATTTAGAAAGAAAAATGGGGAGTGTATTAGTGAGTGAAATGAATCATGTCCAAAAATAGGTTGCCGACTGAGGGACTCGAATCATGAACGTTGCGATTATCAGATCTGTGCTTTCTCCACTGCTTCCTCCATGCTTCTGGATGTTTTCTTCTCATACTCGACTTCGTATGTTATTTTTTCTGCTGGAGAGATTTGAGGCAAGTATGTGCGTCGCTCTACAATATTATAAATAACAAGCTTGGGGTAGAGTCGAAAGAGTAGATAGAACACCAAAGAGCCAAGAACAAAAAAAAACATTACATCATCTGCAAGGTCAACTTCTAACATTCGCTGTGATTTTCATGAGCAAATGGTGATAGGAAATGGAACTAACATTCATTTTAATAATTTTTTTGGTTTGCGTGTATAAAACGTGACGTATTAGGGTAAAAGCATATATATACTTTAACCGAAGACATAATATCAAAAAGACTGGCAACTTTGCCAGAATCCAAGCGCCAGATACAATAGCTCTGGGCTTGAGTGAAGGTGGAAGCAATGCATAGAAAAATGAGCAAATACACAAACCTTTCTTCTGGGGATGTAATCTTTGCTATCAAATTCGTTCGAAGCATTTACCTTTGAGCGGCAGATGACGCGATTGTACCTGTCTCATAACGTTCGTATGCGAAAATGGAAGAGTTGCCAGTCTTCTTGATTTGTTGTCTTCGCTTTAACTCAGGAGACCATGAGAAAGTCAAATACCGTGCAGCACCTAATACCGTGAGTTTGACAATAAACTTGAATATTTTGCGATGTCCAAATTTTTGCAAATGTAAGCATATCGAGACATCTCTACTGATGCATAACAATTTTGACAACTGGTTACACACACACACGTAGAAAACAAATTATTGATAGAATAAAGACCACGGATGTAGGGCACTGCCGTTTCAAATACCGTGATTTGTTTGCTGCAGCAAACTGGCTTTCTGCGCTTATTGGCCATCAGATGTCACTACTGTTGTTTGTGACGATATCTATCAGAAATTACGCAGAAACTGCTTTCCGTTAGTTGTTAACAGCAGACAGTGCAGTCAACAATCCTAAATATCCTTTTCACAGACTACAAAATAGCGTATCTGATACTGCAAAACATGTCTTGTACCTCTATATCAGTGCCAAAATTTCAAAGAAGCGTAATTGCTTTTGTAAACGATGGCTTTAACCGTCGATTTCTCGCATCTAAAAGCTCACCCCTCCAAAATAACATTCATCTACCTGTTGGTGTCATTATTTTTCATGAACGAGCTTTTATTCGCGAGAAATCGACGGCTAAAGCCATTGTTTTCAATTGCAATTACGCCCCTTTATATGCATGTATATTCACATCCGAAGTTGCTCCTTTGTTGCATACTCGGCACAAAAAAATATTTCTAAGCTAACAGTATTTCCCGCCGCTTTAGTAATGGGGTGGGATCAAGAAAGTATAATTTTTTGCCGAGTATGCATAAACGGAAGGACTTTAAATGTTAATCCAAGTGCATAAATACGGTATCCTTATTTATGCGTTTAGAAGTGGGGGTGCCAATGGGCCAAAAAATCAAAAAAAAAATCGTTCCCTACCTTACAACATTCACATTTTAGCAAGAACAATAATTTCAAGGATGTTTTTCAACTAAGGCCCGAAAATATATCAATGATTTGTTGATTTGGTTACGGTTGAATTTTTTTATGTCTATTAATTTCTTTGATAAGGCTCAATCGAATTAACTTTACAGAGCCGAGGATTCTTGTTCACTATACAGTACATCTTAAACCTATAGTCAAAAGGTACAACACAGTAAACATTTTACCTTCCGCTATCCAATGAGCCTCCTCCATCAGAACGGGAGCCGCTTCCAGTGGTTTCATTGTATGGCAGATTTGCCAACGGGGGTCAGAGCGCTTCCACTGTAGTCAGCATTCACACACTCATCACGAAGCGGTTGCTTTCCAAAGTCGACGACGCATCGCCCGAAAGAACTGCTGATGAAGAACAATAAGAAGGACAATGGTTGCTGCTGAGTGAACAGACGATCGTGTAACACACATCGAGAGTGGCCTGCTTCTGTCGACAGCCGAGTGAACACTGAAGGTTCAATTTACTTTGATGCATTTTTGAAAAAAATCAAAGCAGTTTTTTTTTCGACGCATCATTTTACATTGCTCGCATGATTTAGTGTAACATAGCAAAAAGGAATAGAATGACGCAGATTTTTTGAAATCTCGTCTCTCGTCGAAAAAATTACTTTTGAATTGTTCGAAAACACATCACAGTAAATTGACCCTTAAATGAGTTTCTATTAAGTAGAAATTGACGTTTGAAGGCATCTACATTTAGCACATTGGATTTTTTCACATGTTGCACTACAACTGAATTGTCCAATAGGTCGTGTCCATCTGAACAACTTTGCCAAAGAAAACAACCTTTTATCTAGTTGAGTTGTCATCTAATCAAAGATTACGTAACGGTAAGGCAGTGGGAGTGCTGCATAAACATTTTAACGTATTGTTGCGAAAAAATGGAGGGGGAGGGGGGTCTTGTCTATCTGAACATCTTTGCTGAAGATAGCATCCTTATATCAGTTAAGTTATACAAGTACACTACCGATCGGGTGTTTAAGGACACCCCTAAAAAACCATGCAAATATGTTTTGTTCAATTTTTGATCTCCAAAGGTTATTTGAATGGTATGAATGGCAGTGCTGAGATTTGTCATTGCCATTGACAGACTTTCGCGCGATATTGACAAAATTGTTCGTCACATAGTCACTGACAGACTTGATCCTCAAAAAAACCTTCGTCAAAATCTCATTCTTTTTTTCGTCAATGACAAAGATTCACCTGGTAACAAAAAGTGTATTTTAGTACATTCTGTGTCACATTATTGTTATCCAAGTAGCTCAGGACGTAGATACTTGTTCACTAAAATGGATCCATGTAATTGTTTTGCTCAAGTCATTTAATTTCGTTACAAATTTAGCTAATAAACAAATCTGCACATGTTCGTCACTGACACCATTGTCATTGACAATTGACATGGTTTGCCTTGACTATGACTCTTAGCTAAAATGAGTGACCAAAGCAGAATTGTCAATATCACCGTGTACTGTCGAGATTTTGCAGCACTGATGAATGGTATAGCATAAGTGAAGGTCCATTAATTATGTCACGAAAATTTGGCCCATTTTCAACCCCCCTCCCCCCTTTGTCACATGTTTTATATGGACCTTAATTGTTTTTTTTTTGTCACAGTTTCCAAAACCTCCATCCCCCCTAAAAGTGTGACATACTTAATGGACGATCCCCTAAGTGTTCTACTACTACTTTTATTTCAAAATTTGGCCAACCCAATTCTGAGAAAATCAGTCATGATTCTTCAGAGTAAATTTTGAAAAATATTATAACTTTGGGTGAACTTGTAGGACACAATATTTGGAAATTATATTGAACAATTTGCCTACGAGGAAAGTTCCATTCAATACCTTTCAAATGACCTAAAGAGAACGAAAATTGGGCGTAACATGACAGAGATATGAACACAACAAATTTGTCATGTTTTTTGAGGGTGTCCTTAAACTTACGATCGGGAGTGTAACTAGAAGCCAAATCACGATTACTTTCTCAAATAGGCGTATCTGCTTTTGTAAAAAAAAAATTCAAACGTCAATTTGTCGAAACTCTTAGCGCTCCCACGCAAACTAACACCACAATCAGCAAAAAATGGTACAATAGCGGTTCGTGGTAGTCGAATTGTCAACTGAATTGTCCACAATCGAAATAACTCTTGTCCGTTCAAACACCTTTTTTAAAGACAGCAATTAAATTAATCTTTCACTCAAGTTTATGCTAGCAATTACTTACTACAAACTACGAGCTACGAGGACTTGGACGGTAACCTTCTCATGAACGAGTGTGAGGTGATTGAGAGGTGGAAGCAGTATTATGGCGAGCACCTCAACAGTGATGGAGCAGAAAACGAAGGTGGCACGGCAACAGACCTTGGAGCATGCGCAGAAGACGACAGGCTACCGGCCCCTGATCTTCAAGAAGTTGAGGAGGAGATCGGTCGGCTGAAGAACAACAAAGCAACTGATGTAGATCAACTACCAAGTGAGCTATGCAAATACGGTGGTGAAGCACTGGCTAGAGCGCTGCACTGGGTAATTGCCAAGATTTGAGAGGAGGAAATATTACCGGAGGAGTGGATGGAAGGTGTCGTATGCCCAATCTACAAAAAGGGCGGGCAAGTTGGATTGCTACAACTACCGCGCGATCACACTGCTGAGCGCCGCCTACAAGGTACTCTCCCAAATTCGTTCGTGGGGCAATACCAGGCGGGTTTCATGGGTGCCTGCGCTACCACGGACCAAATTTTCGGCAGGTTCTGCAGAAATGCCGCGAATTCAACGTACCCACACATCATGTGTTCATCGATTTCAAATCCGCTATGGCAGATTATGCACGAGTACGGATTTCCGGATAAACTGACGCGATTAGTCAAGGCGACGCTATTCAACATCGCATTAGAAGGTGTGATAAGAAGAGCTGGGGGGAGAGACACGAGTGGCACGATCTTCAGAAAGTCTGTCCAGCTTCTTGGTTTCGCCGATGACACCTACATCATGGCACGGAATTTTGAGACGATGGCGAAAACGTACATCAGACTGAAGGTTGAAACTAGGCGGATTGGACTTGCCATCAACGTATCGAAGCTAAAATACATGAAAGGAAGAGGTTCTAGGGAAGATAATGTTAGCCTCCGACCCCGAGTTCAGATTGACGGTGACGAAATCGAGGTGGTCGACGAGCTTGTGTATTTGGGCTCACTGGTGACCGCCAAAAATGATATCAGCATAGAAATTCAAAGACGCATTATGGCAGGGAATCGTGCCTACTTTGGACTCCGGAGGACGCTCCGGTCGAATAAAATTCGCCGTCAAATTAAGTTGACGGTGGTTCCCCTATCTGATGGTAGTGTTATGATGCGTGAGTGAGCGGCCAGTTACGCTCAATCTACGATCAAATGCATTGTTTACAAAAGCAGATACTCCATTGGAAAAAGTAATCAAGCAATGACAAATTTTGATATTAAAAATAAGAATTCTGAAGATCTCTTTTGCCATTGGTTTGATCTATATAGGGGAAATGGATGTTATGTCGGCCTAAATGCTCCTAATTTGGGCCCATACATAAATTCAGTAATAGCCTAAATTTTCAATAGCTACCAAAAATATCCATTAGTTACCGTCCCAATGACGCGTTCATCTAGATAAAATAGAAAAAATAGCAGATTTTTAGCGATGGGCCCAATCTTAGATCCATAGGCCAACATTAGAGCCATTTCCCCTATATAGAAGGTAAAATATCAAAAATAATATCAGAAAACCTATATGGAGTAGTAACTGAATACAATATGGCCCGATCAGACTTGCATCTTTCATTCATTTCAGGTAACCGTAATTCCAAATCTTTCTCATTCATCTTCAAGATGGACGTTTAAGGTAAACTTTGGTACAATAAGAAAAAGCGCATGAGCTTCGTAGAAAATATTTTGAAAAGGAGACTGAAAAAATCGGGTCATTACTGTATTATGATAGTAAAATTTGATATTATTTTGATATAATGTTGCTATGCTCCTCTACCTGGGATTCGCTTATTCTTTGTGCAAAAAACACCCGAACCGCGCTGCAGGACTAATTTATTGCGACTCTTGTTGGCGCATTCGTGTTTGTGTACAGTTCGCCGGCGTCGGCCTGGTGGAATGTGGCGGAGCACTTGTCTTATTTTAGCGCCATCAAATTCGCTTTTTGCCTATCCATCGAAGTGATGACTGATTCGCCACAGAATGCGATTACACATGTTATGCATGCACTTTGTATCACCCGTATAGGCGGGCAATGAAACGTGTCCCGAGACGATGGCGACGACGACCCATACCATCATCTTCGATTTAGGGATCGAGATCTTGATCCCGCCGAGGCGTCGCCCCTTCCTTTACCATGTCGGCGACCGTCGTCGTCGTCGTCGCCTTCGTAGCGCGCCATAGTGTCCCCGTGTGTCCCATTCCATTGTTGCCCCCGCGAGGGTTGCTATCATACTAGCATTTCTCCCCAATTCTGGCATGGTCTTGTTGTTGTTTTTTTTTTGCAATTGGCGTCCGTGGCATCGTCGTCACCGCCGCCGCCATCATTTTGTTATATTTCGTCTCGCCAGTAGACTCTTCGTCTCTCACGCTCGACCGACTGATGGCGACGGCTCGAATAGCTAGTGTATAAAAACAGCCCTCTTGATCTTTTGACGCCACCGCCACCGGGTGGACTTGATGTGAGCTCAATTGGAAAGAGTTTTATGGACATACCTACTAAAAGGAAAAATCAGCATTTGACCAGATGAGCGCATAGAAGATCGGGTGTTTATAAAAGAGCGTTTCATTTCTATAATCTCTACTGGTTTCTAAATATTTGACTAAAGATCCGCTTCAACTGAGACTTAAAGTTGTTTCTTTTCAAATTAGTCTAAATATATAGCATAATCAGTAGTATGAATAGACTAATTATTCATAGGTTTATTATTTATAATAGACTAATTATTCATAGGTTTATTATTATAAAATATAGGTTTATAAAGATTTTAAACGTTGAGGAGACCGTTTTCCAGGTAGGGTATAAACTGTATTCTCCAGAGCTCAACTTATGTGGCAATATGTGTACATCAGAGCATTATTTGACTGGGTTCACAACTAATTTGTGTGTTAGTAAATTTCGTTTTGGAATTATTCATTTTAGCCAGCATGTAATGTCCTTGGTAATATTCCACAATTTTTTGGCTGCCTCGTTAACCCGTTTCCTGATTAGTTCAGTGATTACATTTTTACAACTGTCACTAACCCACACAAACGAGCAGGAAGTGGATGATTTTTTCACATAGACGTTAGATAAGCAGCGTTGCTTCTAATTCCATTTTCAATTCATCATTTAGCTCGCTGTTGTCACCACGTCGCAGTTTCGAAGTCGCAAATCCCTTGCCACCACTTTGTGTTGGATACGCGTGAGTTCGGCAAATCGCATCGTACTTCCCATATTTGCAATCGCTGTATTTGGCTACTTGCAACTGTGTGTGTGTTTGTCCGTGCGTTTTACAACTCAAGGAACTTGGGCTTTATTAAATGTGCACGTATGCTGTATAAAATTCTATTCACATCCGCACTGCCGCCTTCACAAACCCGTGTCTTTTCGTTCATCGGTGTATGTTTGTGCAAAATTAAACGCCACTGCCACCGCCGGTGCCTGCGAATTGACTCATCGATAATAAATCGCGATAGATGCATTTAGATTGAAAGTAGCGCCCCGGTGTGGTGGCGACAGCACGACCGATGGCGGTGAGCTCAGACAACTTCTTCGAAGGGTCAAACATGCCAACCAACGTGTTGTCTAAGGTGCACGAATGTGGCAGAAAAGAATGGGTAAATGCATGTACATTAGGGTGGTCCACATATAAAATGCCCCTAAATCCTAGCTAGCACTTCTTCATTTTCCAATTTACTTGTGATTTTATGGTGCCGCAAATTGACGAAGTTTCATATGGATCTAGCAGATCTCAATCTGGCTAGTTAACTATTGACTGACTCCATACAAACTTTGAACCTTTTGCCTGGCCGTTAACCTCAATTAATCTTTATCATTTTCCACACAGGATTAAATTTTAAGACTCGGAAAAAAACGTGACGTGATCGCATTTTTTTCCAAAATGACGCACCCTAACGTTCACACGTCAAAAGTATCATACGCTCGTAGACGCTATCACTTTGTTGTAGTTTGCATTTACGGTGGATCGAGCGGCTCTGAGAAAGCAAAGGGTGCGAATGAGACTGCTGACTGTTTGATTTAATACCAGACAAAATAAGCATCCGTTGGATGCAACCTACAACAAGTTTGTAGCGACCTTTTCGATTTGAGTGCACATTGATGCGACTGCTAAGGTCGATACGCTGGCGCTTTAATGGATTTTTACTTGAAGTAAGCAATACGTAACGTTCGAAACATTGTGACGAAATTATTGGTATGTATGATTAATTAAAATGCTGATTGTGCGCTCATGCAACATTTATGGATTGTAAACCATGCGGGAAGGAGAAGGACGTTTTGAAGCAGGAAGATTATTTTGGAAGAATGAATAATCACGCATTTTATTACGTTTTGAACTTATTTGAAGCATTCACAAGTGTTACAAATAAAAAATACAAGTGACCTATTGTAGGTTGTTAGTCTAGTCGAGTGACACAGGTATTTACGTTAAAGGAAGAAGTCTTCGTGTTATTTGCAGCAGACTGCAGAAAAGTTTAGATATTTTCTCTTCTTATTTACAAAAATGGAAGATTTCTCCCAACGCTTCCAAAACCCAACTTATAATATTTCCACATAAACCTAGAGCTTCCTTTTTGAAACCTAGACTACTAGTCACTATGAACGGAGTTGCAATTTCTTGGTCAAGTCAAGTGACATATCTTGAATTAGTACTTGACCAAAAATTAACTTTTAAAGATCACATTGAGGGCATTCAAGTCAAATGTAACAAATATATAAAATATGTGTATCCTCTTATAAACATAAAATCCAAACTTTGCCTGAAGAATAAACTTCTAATAATTAAACAAGTTTTTAGACCAGCCATGCTTTATGCTGTGCCAATATGGTATATAGTTGTTGCACTATCAGGAAAAAAGCACTTCAAAGAATTCAGAACAAAGTTCTGAAGATTATTTTGAAGTTTCATCCTTGGTACAGTACTACCGAGGTACATAGAATTTCGAATGTTGAGATTTTAGAACAAATGTCCAACAAAATTCAATAATTTCAGGCAGCGAATAATTTCCTCTATATTTAGATAAGATTTAGTTTAAGTTTTTAGTTTTAAGGTGTCAATTGTTATACTGATTGATACTGGTTCATCATGCATAAGAGATACAGATTTGAGTTATTCACAAAAATTGTAGATAATCAAAAGTATTATACATAATTTTACGGAATTCTGTTGGTGAAAAAAGTTAGAGGCAAATGAATGTACATGAATGCACGAAACGACTGTAAATTTGTGTGATCTTGCTCTTACCTGCTACTCTATTTTCGGAGTTTTCAAGTTTTTACCTGAACACTGCGATCATTTACGTTTTTTCACTATCACTTATGTTTTCTCATTGGACCACTTTCACACTTTAAATATAAACATGGCTTCTTCAGAATTTGACAGTCTGAAATAATTTACTGAAGTTCGGTAACTGGGTTTGTGATTTACAGTTTATTCGGATTTTTTTTACCGTATTCGGCGTTTGCATCGTTTTACAGTCCGTACCAGGGCTGGCAAATGTCATTTTCAATGAAAGATCTCACGCGATATTTACAGAGATACTTCTGTCACTATCATTGGATGAGAAAACGATTATAGAGATTTTCTTCAAAATCTCATCGACTTTTTTGTCATGACAGAACGTGACAATGATGTGATCATCGTAATTACTAGCTCATTTAATGCTATTAAAGTTACTTGTACCGAGGAAACCTTAATAAAATATTCACTCTACCGATTACATAAGGTTGTCTGTTTAAATGTATCTAAATCAGTTAGAAATATTGAACCGCATAAGAATTATTCTCATGAGTGCACAGCAAAAAAATAATTTTGATATCACATCAAAGTGGATGCACTACAATCATGTCGAAAATTTCATGTAATTTTTATGACCACATAAATAAACAAATGCAGTAAAAGCAGCGTAATGTCAGTTCATGCATTGTATTAATGATAATTTTGTCCTTTTTAGCAAGTAATATTACACCATATTTTCGACATGATTGTAGTGCATCCACTTTGACGTGATATCAAAATTATTTTTTGCTGTGTGCGTGATCATTGAAAAATGACAAGAAAGCTAATGATAGGTAGTTTCGTCTCGTGATAGTGAGATGTTTTCTCATCGTCACATGACGGCCGTGATATTTACCAGCTCTGGTCCGTACTGTAAAAGTTTTTACAGACTTCGTCAATTTAACAGCCCGATTACCGTCACTTCGGTAAAACTTTACCGAATATTTGTAAAATCAAGTTGGTTTACCGGAAAATCTGTAACACTCTTCGTTTACCGATTTTTTTCGGTAAAAATTTACCGAACAAGGAAACCGTAGCTGAGTGTGAAGATTGGGCCCATCGCTAAAAATCTACTATTAATCAATTTTATCTAGATGAACGCGTGATTGGGACGGTACTTATGGATATTTTTGGTCGCTATTGAAAATTTAGTGGATTACTGTATTTATGTATGGGCCCAAATTAGGGCCATTTCCCCTATATGGAAAAGCTTGAAATACAGTCACAGTATTATGGGCCAATTCCATTTGATTAACACGCATAATTGCACTTTGACTATTTGTTTTTTATTACTTCTGCGTGAAGTCAACGATTTACATAGTTGAAGATGCTAATTTCAAATAACAGACTAGAGTGGTAATTTTTATACGATGGATAAGGAGATGAAAGTATAGAGTTGATAGTTCCGTTAGAGTACGGCAGTGTGAAATTGTATATACTATATAGAGAGTAGAAAGCGAGTAAGGACAACTTTTATGAAGGTACAAATTGGTTTGGGATGGTGAGGGGCAGAGTTGCGACCTATCACAATCACCATCAACAAACAGCTGATGGTAGTAACGCTTTGTACATTCGTATCAATGTGCTCATCGAAGCTCTCTTCATGACCATCCATCAAGTTGATGAAAGAAGTAAAAAGCAACTGGTGAATGTCGTCTTCTGTTGTGATCCATCACCTATCTGGTTATTCCAGACAATCACGACACTCATCTGTGCTCGTTTTGAAGCAGTTGCTGCTTTGCTTGCTTATGTGAGTGTCTTGGTGAGTGAGCCCAACAGCTTCCGTTTAATGTTGCCTGCTTTATTTGTAACTCACACACTCGCGCCTGCCGAGACGAACTTGGAATGCGTAGGCATTGTTTTCATTTTCTTCTGTCGTTTCGCTTTTTCTCATGATCGTACTGCAGAAGTCTTCCCTGTTTTCGTTGTGCTTTTCATTATCAGCAGCGAGTGTAACGTTTTGCTTGTGAGCAGCGTGGTGATTGTTGTTTGCCATGGCTCTAACTCTCACTGCGTGACAAAACGATCTGTCAGCGATAGTCGGTTGATGCGAAGACGAGTGTCACGTGAGTGTCATGATATTTTGCATCACTGGTGAGGGGTACCACCACTGGCAAAAAGAGATGATCACCGACTCGCTCATGTACCGACGATGTGTTTGATTTGAAACAGTTCTATCGATTTTTTACCGCACTCAAGTTGTTATCTGAAGGAAGGCATCCAGTCGTAGGTTTGGAAATTGCAGCTCCTGTCATCGTCGACTTGATGATCACCTACCCTACACGTGTCCCCTCGAGATCGTCAAGTCGATGATGACAGGAGCACATACCGTGGTAGAGGTAACAATAGCTGCAATTTCCAACAACGCTGGGGTCGTTCTCTAGCCATAAAATCCACGTTAATTATGGTTCTTCGTGTTGTTAGTTTGTATATCGCGAATATTCGACAGCTAAAGCCATTGTTTGCAAAAGCAGTTTCGCCCTTTTGAAATGTTGATGAAGAAATGCAGGGTGTCGCCTACCTGGAAAGACCTGGAAAATCAGGGAATTTATTTAAAAATCATGGAAATATTTCTTAATCTTCTCTGGAAAGTATTACTGATATCGCTAGTCTCATACAATTTAATGCCTTGGTGTAGTTTGAGGAGGCTTGTAAAGCTGGGTGCTCAAATGAATTATTATAACTGCTTGATGTGGTATTTGTGAAAGTTGAGCAGAACATCTCTAGCTGCATATGTATTGTATAAACATTTCAGGTGTATTACTGTAAGATCTGTCAAAAGGCTATGATTCCGTGAGATTCTGCTTGGAAAACTTAATGTTGATGATGTTGGGCCTAGATGATCAATAAAAAATCCAACTCTAGGTTGGCACGTTCCTGTGTTGAAGTGGGATCCAGAGGGTCGTTAAAAATCCATTTACATCTTTGAGTAGAGCTATTTGGTAGTAGTGGTTGTAACATAATTTATGCTCCAAATGGATTAGCATGTTTCTGGGTGGCGCTGTATTTAGTTCGGTCCAACAAAAATTATACCACGGGCAAACCGACATGAAACTCAAACTTTACTTTTGTTCAAAAATCTAAAACGGCCGGTTAAAATGTGCGTCCATCCCATATGTCGAAACAATATAATGTGTTTATCTAGATAAAAATAACATGTCTAGAATGGATCTGACGTGAACCAACTCATACATTTTGCACTCGTATTCGTGGCTTAGATAAACGTTTTCCGCGGATACGAAGACAGATTTCAGTAGTGCGCTTTGAGCAGAAATTTCATGGTAATTTGTATGTTCATTCATGTCGGTTATTAAAACTCTGAATGGATTGGAGTGTCTTTGCAAGAATGGCAAAGATTTAAGAAATAATTTCTGAATGCAAGTAGACTATTCATATGTTTAATTTTAACTAACGGATGTTCAATAAAAAATGAGAATGATTTCAGTACCGTCCAGCGCTCTTGTGAGAGCATCGCGACTAAGTTGCGTCGTACGGCTGACCAGAGCCCCTTCTCCAATATTCATTGACGTTTTTTGAAGAATTAACATTGTTTTTAATAAAAAATACTGAATTCGTTGAATTTTTTTTTTTTACTAGCTATATGACTGAAAAAATTCTCATTTTTTTTAACACCCGTTACTCGGTGCGTGTCTATACTGTCTATAGTGAGCTATGGTCCTACTTTATCATTTGCTTAAAGCGAAATAAAGTTTCTTTAACTGAGTAAAAAGTTATTTAGAAAAGAGCAAATTGTAAACAAAAATGACATGCCAACCCTGCTTGTAGTTTTCAGTTCCTCATTATGTGCTTAAAAACCGGATAAGCTCAGATATTAAGCTATCAAATGAAAATTTAGAATTATGCTTCCTGCTTGGATGGTCGAATTTTTGATTGCTTGGAGTGAGTAGCACATTATGATTAAATATTGAACTCAGGGTCACATGAACCTAAATTTCTAATTTTGTGAAAGCAAATCGCTGCATATCATATTTTAGACTGATGGAAAGAAAATGGGGGCAAAATCTTGCAATGTATTGATATCGAGTAAACTAAAAGATTAAGTGTATTTTTCAACCGATTCGAGTATGAATATGACATTAAATCTGGTTTTGAACATTGGTGCACAGGTAAAAAGTGAGGTTACGGGACGCCACTGCAACACACCTTAATAATAACGCGGCTAATAATTTTCCGAAGCCCTATCATACTCGTATGTAGCTTTATATAGCAAAAAAATTAGCTGGCTTAATGGTTTCCAATATGCGCTTATGAACAATTTCCCACCGAAGGTATCCTGTTGCGATCCAGCGTAAGGTTAAACGTGTTATGCTGATTTTTTAACGGAGATGGGATGGGCATTGAAGTGTGCATAATTGTGTGCAGTGATTAAAGACAAATGTTTCATATCCCTAGCAGAAAGTCCAGAAACATTCAGAAAAATAACTAATAAGGGTGAGTAAATTGCCATGTCAAGGAAAGAAAATGGAGTAAATTGTGGAAAGAAAAAGATCATGAACTAGTTGAGAACTTTCTGGCTATCAAGCTAGTGATGAAAATACATGTTGTTGTGATCGTGTTATGATAACTTTAGCTTTTAATTCTTATAGATTAAAAGATAACCAGCAGAGGCGTCGCGTGCCTCATTTTTTCACCTGTGCACCAAACTTTGTTTCGTTATAGTTTACCACCACATATTAGTTTTTGTTTTATTTTTCAATGCTCCTTGAATTCGAGGGACATATTCTATATTAATCACTACCTAACGTAACATTTGAAGGGCCTATCATCTTGTGCAAACAAAACTTGTATGGCCCTTTTCGCGCTAACCGAAGTAGGAAGAATTGCAAAACTTAACTAATTCTCGTTTTTATCACAAGGCTAACTCTTTCGACTGAAGTGTAATGAACAATATCTGTCAAACACTTCCGAAAACATTTTTTGATACAAAACAGTGCCAAAATCTAGAGAAAATTCAAGTTCCCTGGGTAGCAAACTCGAATTGATCAACTCTTTATTCATCAGAACAACACTATCAGAATGAACCAGGGGAAGCTCATAAGTTTTGACAGACGCAACGGCGCAACCATCGGTAAAGGGCCACCCACATTAGATCCGTTTGCGTTGCGTTGACGTAAATTTGACAGTTAGACAATAGATTTAGCTGTCTCTTTGCCGCAACGCGTCCGATCCGGGTCTAATGTGCGTGGGCCTTAATTGAGAGATTTACAACTGACAAGAGAGTGAGAGCGAGCTTTTGCGCTCTCTTTCTCCATTACTCTCTTTGCCTGCAAGCAGATATCCAAGTGCACAGCGAGAAATGCACGCTTTAGGCACCCATACATCACAATGTTCTTCTAATTTAAACTCACACATTCATACTGGTCTGCAAGTACTACACTCAAAAAATTTATCACATATCTAATGTATGAAATCCATGTGATTTTCACATAGCTTTCGTGTGATTACATAGCAGCAAATCCCACCACAAAATCACATGAATATTATGAGGTCCATGAAATTCATATGAAAAATCATATAAAATTAATGTGATCGCATAAATGTTATGTGAAATTCAGATGAATTCCATTAATTTTGATTATGGATGAAAATCATGTGTGTTTCCAATGGAAGCTACATGAAAACTATTTTCGGTGTATAACATCCAAAGCGTACCAGACAGCTGTTTCCGTGTTGCTCCTGTTTGACGTGTGACTGGTGAAAGTTTCAATTACAACTAGTGGTGCAAACCGTCATGTATTGTGGAGGTTATAGAAGGTCTGCTTGGCTTACATCAGACATTTGATCATACACAAACTTGTCACCCCCCACGCAAAAAAGCTCTCTTTTAGGTGCACTATTTAATGAGTTTTCTCATGGTAGTGATATCGACATGCTCAGAAATCAATGCATTAGGGAATAGGCAGACCATCCGAACTGAATATAATCTTTTTTGAAGCAAGCCAAGGTCGAAGATTTAATTGAGCCACACTATAAAATAGTGTATTCGTGGTCACTTGTGGTCTGGAGTAAAGAAGTACAGCTATAATGTGACTATAAAATCTATAAAAATCTAATCGCATTTCAGTGTCAACATTTCAAAGGGGCGTAATTGCATTTGTAAACAATAGCTTCAGCCGTCGATTTCTCGCGAATAAAAGCTTACTCATGAAAAATAATGACACCATCAGGTAGAGGAATGTTTCCTCTACCAGCTAGCATTTTAATTTTGGAGAGGTAAGATTTCATTCGCGAGAAATTGACGGCTAATGTCATTGTTTACAAAAGCAATTACGCCCCTTTGAAATGTTGGCACTGATTTTTTAAATTATTCACACCTGTGTCGTGCACAGGTTGCACATGTGGACGCGACGCCACTGGCTAATTGATATAACAATGATTGCAGTTTCATTCACACATCGTTATAAATCAAAGTAACACCCCGGTTACTGCGAACATTTTAGAAAGATCGTCCTCCATTGTTAGGAACACTGTTCCAGTACCGTATGCGTGATAATGTTTGCACCATTAAACAATGTCAAATTTAAAAAGATTCTCAAAAATTTCGTTTTCGAGTTTTTTTTTATTTATTCAAAGAGGGGATGTTTCTCAGAGTTTTTAACTATGTTAATCATCGATTAAGTTTCCACTTGCTGCAATTACGGCCTCCACACGCTTCCGAAATGCATGGCAGGTTCTAATAATGTAGTCTGGATCCATTTCTCTCCAGGTACGGGTCAATGTTTGTCTGAGGCTTGCTGTACTCGGGTGGCGTTTAGAACAGGCCTTGGTCTTCATGACGCGCCATATTGAGTAATCCAGCGGATTAAGATCGGGGTTGGATGGCGGCCACATATACTTCGCCCAGAACGGAAGTTCCTGCAACCACTTCTGAGTGCGGTTCGAGGTGTGGCACGGAGCCCCATCTTGTTGAAGTACAACATTTGACTTCGGACCGTACTGTTCTTTGATCCTCGAAAGAATATACTTACTTAAAATCCCGATGTAGACCTCCGTGTTGACCTTGTCGTCTTCTGGAATGAACACCGGGTCCATTTTTTTTGCCATCGGAAGCCAACAATCCAAACACCATTACGCTAGCAGGATGCTTGGTCAGATACACGTTCTTGTGCTCGTCGGCCACGTCTTTTACCGGAAGAGAACTAATATACCGGTCGGTTCTGGAAATTGATACGGCAACGACGGTAAACATGCTCTCGTCGGAGAACAGGATTACCGGATTTTTTCGCTTAAGGAAGTTCAAGATTTTCTTGTATCGTTCGACTCGTAGCTCCCGGATGCGGTTGGTAATCATGTGAGTTTTTTTTTTCCGTGCCCTCGACTTCGGGCCGCAATCTTCCTTTACGATCTTTCGTGCCGTAAAGTCACTGATCCCGTGTTCCTTTGCCATTTTCCTTATTGAACGCACTGGATTCACCCGGATCTTCCTTATGATAGCAGCGATAACCCTCGGAACCCGAGCTGACCTCGGACGACCTGTGGCCACCTTTGCGAATAGTTGTCCTTTCTTTTCTCGGTCTAAAACCCTTTTGACGGTTCACCGAGACACTCCCACGGCGATTGAAATGTCTTTTTGCGACATTTGCGCGTGGGACAAATCACGAATATGCTGCCACTTCGTCATGGTGCAACTGTCAAACTAAGTAAATCATTTTCTTTTATACACAGCCTACTACGGTATGAGCTATTAGGTTACGTGCATTCAAAGCAAACCAAGGCATTGAACCTTATTTGTACGATTGTGCAAACATTATCACGCATACGGTAGTTGTGGTAGTTGCTAACTTTGGTTCCTATAATAGTGGAATGTGTTGGTTTCTTATGGGTTTCACTATTATAGGAACACTACCGAAAATATAGGTGTAAATGAGTAAAAATCTTAAGGAAAAATAATTATTTTCCGTCACTTTTGGGCATATTTTAAGTTTGAAATATGCAAATATGCTTTATTTTAGGGAGCTACCGATGAAAAATATTTTTTTTCGGATCCTCCTCACTAATCCGGCACAACCTTCATACCGCAAATATAGGTACACCACTATTACTGGAACACCTACCCTATCAGGGAATTTAGTTTTCTTCATCGAGTCCACACCCTGAAATGGCATTATTGTTGGGGAAAATTGATCGCATTTTTTCATAAAAGGGCTAAATAATGTATTTCTTTCATCAAAAATGTCATATTTAGTGAGATTAAAAAAACTTGTAGAAGGAATTAATGGTATCACCCCACAGGCAAAGAAAAAATTAAGCGGCCCCAGCTCGAGTGTTCTGCATACATTACTAACATTCGGACAGTGCTAGTTCATTGTCATCACAAATTACGGTCCCCAAAATAAAGTTGTAACCATATGTTTTCCTCCTCAGAAAAGCAAGCATCAAGTAAATAGCTTTACAGCCTATTAATCTCGGAATAATTATCTCTTATTAAAATTTCGTCTCGCTTCGGTCAAAACAGATCGACAATTTTGGTTTCTTCAGTTTTGCCGCGCCCGGCTACTATGTGTACATGGCTACTTCCCGACCCGGCGCTTTGATGATTGATTTCGGTACAGTGATGGCGTGGTCGGTGACAGGGCAACTTGTTCGAAATTTCGTTTTAATGATGACTGGCGCCATCGTCGTCGTAGCAGCCGCCTATCCGACCGTCGATTCTGTGCTGAACAACTATACTTTTACCTACTGTGAATGACCACCGTATTCCATGGTGTACTCTATTCGATGTTGAATAATGCTAATAACACGAACAAATAGAACCACTTGGGTGGTGCGATGTTGACAAAAAATAAACAAACATAAACCATCACAAAAGGTCTGTGTATAACGAACGGTTATCAATCGACAGAAAATGACAGTGTTTGGCACTGAAAACAGCATGTTATTTATTACGCTAAGTGAACTGCACATCGCACATCACGGTGATTAATTGCAAATTAGCGGAGATTAAGTGTCGTTCGCTATATTGCACACACGATTGAAGTTCCGGTCTCATTGATGACGGGCATGGGAAGAGGTCAACCATTTCGTTGTTTTATTAGAATCAGCTTAATCGGTGAACCGACTAAAATCGGATTCCGTGCAAGAGTGAAAACGATTTCCATTTGTGATATCCGCAATTACGCAATAATGATCGCTCCGATACATAGATCAAGGAAAGTACAATGATTGAATAATTTTTCATTTTGCAAGGGATGCATGCCCACTGCTACTACGATTACCATTTTTGTGACTTTGCGTTTGATGTTTTAATTCTCTCCTCTTTGGTTATCCTTCACCACTCTTCGAACAGCAGTTGGTTAGAGTTTTGCCTCTTTATTTTCGCTCTACGCTCCGTTGCACTTCCGGTGCTTGCAGGCATAGACGGTAGCTGTGTACACTTTCCATATTGTTCACTGCTGACTGTCTCACTGACTGACTGACTGACGACTGACTGTGTGTAGTCTGAACGAACACACAATTAAACATGTAACTAAATGCGTGTATGTATCTATACATATTCTCGTTAGCAAACTATCATCCAACGTGTTTGCTACCGTACCACTTTAAATTGTGTGTGTGTGGTATGCATTGTCTACAACAGCTGGACATCGTTTTAAGCGTTGTTATGTCCAAAAGTGAAATGTGCTTATGGGAAACCCCTAAGAGTTATTCAAACTCGACCACAGCTAATTCTGCACAGACAGAAGGGGTGAAGGAGTTAGAATTCGAAACAGAAGAATTTAGTGCGGAAAACGAAATTAAAGTAAGTCACTTCTTTAGCCGGGAAAGTTTCCTATATCGAATTACAGGATAGGGTATCGAGAGCTGGCCAGTAATGTCGAAGACAATTTTCTACTTCGAAGGGTGAAGTTGTCAAAACTGTTCAACCATAAAATCTTTTCTTTTCAATTTCCGTGTAAAGATCGTAACATAATTTTATATTGAATGCACATTTTCTTGTCTTTCCAACTTGGATTATACACCCCTTTACTGACTAGGCTATAGAGAGACCTAAATCACGATCTTTTCAAACACGTGAAAATTTAATTTAATAAATTTTATATAGCTATAATAGCATCAGTAAAAATTTCATCAAGGTCGATTCGATCCACGTCCATACTCAAGGTGGTATCACTCAGCTCACAGATAGACCATCATTTCCAGATCAAACATTCCCCATCATCAATCAGGTCCGTCCAATAATGCCGCAAATGGCTCCCAGCCCGAAACCGAAAAGATTCTTCACTTTCTATAACCGATTGCTCAATCGTTGATAGACAGCTATCCCAAGTCAAGATCGTTGATCGTCACACAACAAGCAGCTGCCAACAGCACTCGAACCGCAGCACTTTCTTGGTTTTGGTTCGAACTTGTGAACCCATGTGTTGCCGTATGATGGCGCTAACGGTCGGAGCTCTGTTTGTGAGCTACGTGATTTGTGGCATACCCGTTCGTGCCAAAGAGCGATATTCGATCATTCTCGGTTTCTCACACAGAGTGACACTGGTAGAAATTTGCCAGATTTTCCTGATTTTCATTGTAACAATTGGTGATCTACTTTTTCTCACGGTGCCGCTCTAGTGTTGGCATTTGTAACGTGCTAAAGTCTTTTTTCGGTTGCCAAAAGCCAATAATAAACAAGCAATAAGTATTGGACGGGCAAATTCTTCGACGCCGCCGCGAGTGCGGTGGCGGTAGAGGGCGAACGGCTCTGAAAAAATACACAGGCCAAGAAGCTCGAGTAAGCGCCGGATTAAAAACAGAAAGATAGAAAACCTCATCTGTGGTATGTGAAAGCGCGCACTCGCATATGAGGAAGAGGGAGATAGCGACATGGTGCGCCAAGTGGCGCTAAGCAATAGATTAATTTAATGACCGCAAACACACCGCGAGGAAACAAAAAAAAACTGGCGCGACACGGTAATAGGATTACAGCACCTATTTTTGGCCTATGCTCCTGTTTTAGGCCTAGCAATAAAACCGAGTGTTGTAAGAAGAGAGATCGTAACGTTGAAAATAGGGATTTCGTTCTTATTACAGTGTTCCTGAAGAATATTCTAGCTGGCGTTTTGTATTCAGTTAAAATCAGAGGTTGAAGAAGTGGTTCTCAAACGATAAACAATATATTCATTGCAATGTTGTTCTCATTTAGGATGAGTACAGAAATTTCAATATCACAATATTTTTCTTTGCCTTTTTTGATTTTTTTTTTTAAACAATTTGCACTAAATATGGTTGCAGTTAAGATCGCTCGATCAAAAATACGGACGAAAAAAATCGCGTAAAAGTGAACTCTCTGTGTATAAGACCGTATGAAAATTAGCCAAAACGTGTTCTGCTCTTGAGATTCAGCGAAAGGCCCATGGCTGACAAAGAATATTGGTTTCCAAGAATGTGTGACTGTACAATTCAACAATAGCGGTTTGCCTTCTGGAGCTTCTGAAATTCTGGAATTTTACGATTTATAACGTGTTCATCTATAAATAAATTTTAAGATTCTTGCAGTGCATACGACAAAAGGGGCTGTTTATAGGGTGTCACAGAAAGTATAAGCATAGTTTATTATTGGAATAAAACAACGTTATGTTAATGAACTCAAATTTTTATTTTATATATATGTTCCCTATAGTATTCTCTTTCAATTGGATGAAACTAATCCGCAGTTTCTTTAATCGTATACCGAGGAGCGAACTTTTGATCTGATGCTGCCCATGAGCTTCAGCACAGATTCCTTGGGAATAATTTTGGTTAAATTTTGTCCGGTCTTGTTCAAATTCTTCGATTGAATTTGCTGACGTAAAGTGTTTCCGTAGATATCCCTTGGAATGGGCCCAAAAAATCACATATCGCTTCACTATGGGGCGGCTCCATACAAAGTGGTGGCCAAAAATATTTTATTGGTTTTTCCGCACTTTTTGATGGTATTCTAGTAAGTTAAGCATAAAATTAGTCATATTTATGTATTTTCATCGCATCCGGAAGGTGTAACTAGTATTAAACCCAGTAATGAGCTACTTATTCCTGAACAATAAACTTGAAAGTTTGTTTTTAATTTTAGGGACAGTTCAAATGCAAATCAAAACTAGAATAAGGTTGCTGTGCATAAGATTAAATAGGAAAGGTGGAGGTGGAACCCCCCCCCCCCCCCTCCTAGCCAAGACCTGACCCCTCCCCCATTTTTTATATATGTGATATAAGAGTATTGTTTTACCAATCAGGTATTTTGATGAAGAATTATTTGTCTATCGAACCTCCCCTCTACTGAAAATATTTTTTTCCGTCCAAATCTCGCCTTTAGCATCATAAGGGCGTATCTGCATTGATCGATTTTCTCTTTCGTTAATAACTTGGCCAAACCGAAACCGATCGACGCAATTTTTGGACTGTGGCAAGATGTTATGATCAGTGCTGCGATTTGTCATTTTCATTGAGAAAACTTCAGTGGATATAGACAAAATTCATTTCAGCAGCAACACTGATAGAACTGAAAATCAAAATTTCCTTTGTCAAAATCTCACTCCTTTCTTTGTCAGTGACAAAGATTCCCTTGGTGAAAAAACTGTGAATTTGCGCATTCTGTGTCACATTATTGTTCTCCAGGCTGATAATGATGATGATTCGTATTCACTTTGATGGTTCTATGTAACTGTTTTGCTAAATTAATTTGATTTCGATAGTAATTCAGCAAATGAAAAAACTGCACATCGTCGTCACTGATAGTAATATCACTGACAATTGATATTGATTGCTACTGATGGTGACTCTCTGCTGAAATGAGTGACCAGGGTTGTTTTGTTATTATCAGTTTTTAGTGTCGAAATTTTGCAGCACTGGTTATGATCCTTTTCCGTCAGTAAAAAAATCACGTCGATCGGCTTCGATTTGGTCAAGTTATTAACAAAAGAGAAAATCGATGAAGACACATCGATCAATGCAGTTATGCCGGTATGATACTCAAGGCGAGAAATAAATCATTAAAGCTAGTCGAAAGGATTATTTTTTTTACTATGTTTCCATTATTTTTACTGAACACATATCAACATCGTTAACTAAGTTGAACTACGTTTTTTATACTGCAGGGATGAATATACTACAAAATAAAACATAATTTTCTTTGACTAATTGTCATAATAAAATTTATTTAATAACTTTCTCTTAAAACTAAATTAAATTCACAAGCAATTCTACTCATTTTCTACATTTTCATCAAGACCAAAATCATCATCCAGTTGTTCAACATCATCCATTAATGCTAGTGCATTGCCTTCAGTGTTTATATTTTCAGAGCTGTCAAGATCTTCGAATACTAAAAGTGATTTCACAACATCTGGATATTCAAGTGATACCTGCTTTCGGATTCTATTACCTAGATATATTGAACTTATCAAAGGATCAGATGAGTTCATAGCTCGAATAAAGACGTCATGTAGATTATCAACTCGTGACCTTTTCCTAGCATGATGGGTACGACATTTTTTAGTAGTTTATATTGGCACTCTGCTGCTTCCTCAGCTAACATGCCAAGAGGAGCAGGTGAATGGATTATTATGCTTCCAGCGTGAGCGAGTACTTTATGCACTGTTGCTGCAATTTTATACCAATCATACAAATTAAGATACCGCCGATATGTTTCCTTACAATAGTCATCCATTTTTTTAGGATTGATCGGGTCTTGGCAATTGATTACTATTAAAATATTACGAAATCTAATAGTAAGCTCTTCGTCGATATCCAAAACTTTGGAAAGTAATTCAGGAGTTGAAAATGCTTTTCGACACACATTTCCTGTTGTACTGGTCCCAGCTCCGCCTGCCCTGGGTTGATCAACTCGTACTCCGAACGCTTCGTACATTTTTTGAGTAACGAGTTTTTTCCGTTCAAGATATTTGGCCTTTAAATCCTTCGTGATCTTCCACGTTTTAATTTCCATCCTATAGGAAATATGTAATAAACACTCAAAAAATCGCATCCAAGCGTGCAGTGGAGATATGCCGTAATGCAGAGCATCTTCGTTCGAATCGTATCCTGCTTCAAACTTCTGTAAAGTATAAAAAAAAACATTGTTATTTTTATGGCCCTTAAAATTTGAAAAAAAAAATATTACCTCTATATCACTCATTGCATTCGGAGTAGCTCCACAAATTGGACAGTTGGACATGGAAGAAGTATCAGTTACATAATTAAGAACTTTGCCGTCGATCATACTCATAACGAAAATAAAATCAACCAAAACATATTCACCATACGATAATTCGATTTTTACTGGAACAAGCGACTAATTTGATTTTCAATATATCTCTTGGTGTTAAGCACCATCTCTTTTGACTCTTTGATAAATTCCAGCATAATTGGCCTACATAACCGAATGCTTTGGGGTGTTAAATTATGCCACAAAATGTTTTTCTTGTTGTTCTTATAATAAAGTTGTGTAGGAGTAGTTGTCACTGAAAAAACGTCACTGTCATCTTTTTGATTTGGCGTTGATAGCGCTTGGTTGTATTGTGAATAGCCTGTTGAGCCATCCATACCCCAGCTGCTTAAAAGCACTAGCTCTGTGTCATCGTTGATATTCATTTGTTGGACGATTTCCGCATCGATGATTTGAATGATTCTTTCTGTTGTATGATTCATGAGTGCCTGTAATTTGACCTGAAAAGAAAGAAACATTTAAAGTTGGTGTACTGGAAAAATATGCGGATATTTATGTCTACCTGAATTTTTGATGATGACTCTTCGATTGACTCGGCTGAAGGTGAGCATACTTTTTTTCATACTCTTAATTACATTGTAGCTCGGAAATCTTGATGGGTTCTTTTTCACTGTTTGCTCATATGCATATTTAGAAAAATCGCATCTAAAAAATATTCAAACGCCTCTTCAGGTGACATCATTCCATGCGAATCTTTGAGAGTCGTAAACATTTTAAATGCACTTTCTCGATTTTTGAGAACATGGCCAATCAAATTCACCATATTTGAATCCCCATGTCTATACGCAATTTGTCTTGTGAGTAAAAGAGCCCTTTCTATAGTGCCAACATTACCGCCAAATATTTCATCGGTTTTCCTTCGCTTACTTCTATCACTAAGCTCATCAAACTGTTTTTGTGGACGTCCGCGTCCATCATGGCCAGTTGACGTTGAAGGTGTTTCTGCGATGTACTGCAAGTTCCAAATGACTATAGAGCCAATCCTTAATTTATTTCTCAAAGCGCTCTTGTAGGCGGTGAGCCTTTTGCCACGCATTGTAAAAATGTTGTGCTACGTACTTCAACTTTTTAAGAAGTTGTTCTTCTTTGGCAAGATCAATATTATATTTTTTCTTGATATATTCAAATGCTTTTGTTGCATTGACTACTTGAGATTCTTTTGGATCAAAAAGTAACACGATGCTCCTATGATCCATATTATCACAAACAATTGTTTTCAGATTTTCGATTAAACTACTGCACAATATTGTTGTTAGCACACACACGTTGTTAGCGTTAAAGCCGAAAACAAACTCATGATTTGAAAATATTGTCCTCGTCTTTTAAATGCAAGTAGGTAACATCAATAATAGTTTTACCTAAGTTTAGTGGATAGAAATTGTAAAATGGCACTCGAACAGGTAATTTCCTTTTGGTAGTGGTCTTTCTTTTTCCGTTGGTTATTATGTATTGAAAATATCAAAAGGTTATCGTGAAAACATTGAAAACTTTTTAGTCCAGTTGGCTAGATACGGTTTCTATATGTAATGATAATTTTCGGTCTGTTTTTACCCATTTTTAACAACAATAATAATTAAGTGTGTAACATTTTTAAGACCAAATTTGACATTTAACAGTTCCACTTTTCAACCAGTGTTTAATTTGTACGATTTTTTTGGTTAATGCTCGTATAATCGATATATGTAATTAACAAAAAAAAACATTTAAAAAATCATTTTTACGACTTTGTACCAAAATGACGCTCATACGCAGCTATACGCAGCTGGATCCTTGTTCCGCAGATAGTATAGACCCTAAACTAAAACGTAGTGGTGGTCTCTTGAGACTGCTCGGCCCTGCTCGTTAGATATATTCCAACTTAGGCAAAAAAAAAACATTTTTTTTTCAATAATTGCCCATTTTTAAACAATTTTAATTAACCGTGTAACCTTATCAAGATACGTATTTTAAAGTTTAGACAATTAGCTTTCCAACGGTGTATTAAATTCAATGTATAGACCGTAATTCGCTGAGAAAATTGCATTTGTTTCAAATGCATTTTTTTCTACAATTTTCAAAATTTTCCTAAGTCTGATGTCTGTGGCGCAATGAGTTTTCATCACAGAGGGCTGAAATTTTGGGCATCTAGGTTTGAACTATCTGGCTATCAAATGGTTTACAAGATACGTCATTCAAAGCAAGTCAATTTTTTGATTTTTGGCCACCACTTTCCCCATAGTGCGCTTGCCAAACCATGGTCTTTTTACCAAATTTTCGGTAAAAATTGACTTATCGGCATCGTCAACTTCCTGATCATAACGGACGGTGTAGTATTGGTCTCCCGGAAGCGTCTTGTGTAGTTAAATTTGACGTATGTTTCATCGTCCATGATAACACATGCCAATTTTCCACACAGCAGGCTTTCATATAGCGTCCGAGTCCTCCGTTTGACGGATGCGGCTTGTTTCTGACTGCGTTTCTTGCCTTGGCACGTTCGACGTTACTCTTCTATGTTCTCAGTTTTTTGGCCAAATCTCGAACAGAGGCACTTTTCGTAGATTTCGATGCGTCCTCGAAGGTAACTTCTTCACCGAACTTTCAGATGGTGGTTTGAACTGTTCCGATACTTACTTCCTCCGTTGTCGCCAACATCTTTACTGATAGGTTGGGAATAGTGCACCATTTGTGCACGATCTGTTTGCGCTTTTCGGGGGAAATATCTCGCATTTCGTTGGTTAAAAAAAAATGCACTTTGCGCACAAAAACTTGTTGAGCAATAACAACACATATCTATCTATGAACATCTGATAAACTTCATCGGAGTAGTAGTAGTAGTGGCGGCGAGTTGAAAATGTTCTTATACTTTCTGGGACACCCTATACATACCGCTAAGACAGTAAGATAAGATTTATAAGGGTTTTAAAATACGCCGTTGGTTATTTTGGTGATTTTATGCCACCTTGTAGTAGCTTTGTGCATTCCCAAAATCATGTTCACCACTATTGTGTATTTCGTTTCGAACGAAATTCTCATACAAAAAAATATTTTTTTGCATGAGAATTTCGTTTGAAACGAAATACAGAATAGGGTCTGTTGTTTTCTATGGACATTTTGATATTTGTAGGCAGGGTTACTTCCACTCACTTGCTATAAAAAAATGTTTTTCAGAATTATGAAATCACGAGATGGTATAGTGATAATTAGTACTTGTATGTTACAAGATGACGACGTGAAGTATGTGTTTGACACATAAAATCTGTCAATATTGCTTTCAGTGCGTCAAAATCAGCGATTTTACGACTCGTGAGTGCTCACTCTGAGTGAACGCTCACGAATCATAAGATCGCTTATTGTGACGCTTTGAAAGCGAAATTGACAGGTTTTATGAGTCAAACACATACTTTACACCCTCTTCTCGTTACCTACAAGTACAACGTATCATTATATCATCTAATGATTGCATAATTCCGAAAAATATAATTTTATAGCAAATGAGTGGAAGCAACCCTGTTTGTAGGGACTTTTTTGACTTAATGCTAGAATTAAAAAAAATCGTTGGTACCTTCAGCCGATCTTTGCGTTTTATGGCTCCTTTTTCGTTGTTTGTTAGGCGATTAGAATAATTAAGTCAATTTAGGCGTTCAATTAGCCACGGTTGTTAAGCGAATTAAAATGTTAATTGAAGTTTCGCCTCATGGCTTACTGATTTGCAATATCCTCCGGGACAGCAACGGAACTGGTCTGTTGATTACCTTCGTCTGAAGTAGGTCGATCTTGAAATGCGTATCTTCACTGTCCAAACTTTGCCACTGAGTCATCGTTTACTTTTGCGATCAAACCCTTGGGCCAACATTTACGATGTAAGTTCAAGTCAGTCACTAAAAAGTAACTTTTTTCACCATAAAGTCACTATTTCCTAAAATGTAGTCACTAAAATCACTTTTTACGAGCATTGGTCGAAAGTAAAGAATTTGCCTCACTTCAAATCATAGCTTGATTTGGTAACCAATTAGTGTTAGAAAGATTAATTAAAAATGAGTGTGTAAAGTCTGACAAGAAGAGTTTCGAACAGATGGAAACTGAAACTGTCCAATTGGTGTTGACGGAATCACTAATATTATGATTTTTTTTTCAAGTCCGTGATCTAGACATTTCAAGTCCGTTGTCTTTAAAATTTGTCCAGATTATTCAATATGAAATTGTGATCTCGAAATTGTTATGAGGTTTCTATACAAAATTCTAGTTTCTATCACCGGCTTTTTTACTTTTTGGTTTTAAATGTTGTCCAAGCATAAGATGTCAAAAAATGGTGTAGGAAAAATTCAAGCTCTACACATTTTTTCAAAGACCAGTGTTTTGAAAAATCTTGGTCACTATTTTCAAGTCAGTCACTAAAAAGTCACATTTTTCAATCATCCATGATCATAAAATATTTTCTATGTTTCAGGAGCATTTAAATTGTTCAAAAACTGTGAACTTACCTTCTATATGTTCAAAATATAGAAAACTATTTCAGGCTCCACGATTTTCTCGATTTGTTTGTTCTAAAGATCTCGAATTTTCAAGTCCCAGCAATGAAAAAATGGTCCAAAACTCTAAAATGTATCCCTAAATCTCTACTTTTTCACCATTTTTCTATGTTTGAGGTGTTACAGAAGATTCTATTCTTGGTCGCTAAACTGGCTACAAAGAAGAGAACGATTTTTTAAAATTAAAATACTCATGGCTAACTAAACGCATCGGTTCATCAATATGCTAAATCTTTAAAACTGGTTGTCCTAAAATTATCGAAATTTGTCTAAATCCTTGAATTTGAATATTTTTCTCTGTGGCGCAATATCAACTTAGTAGATTTTTTGTTTAAAAATCGAGGTAGACAAAAGAGTGCAGAGTGAGTTAGAAGTGGAAGTTAGAATTGTACCGTGCTCTTGCTTGTTCAATCCATACTTATTTTTTGAGAACAAATTTATGGGATCCTTAAACCATTTGTTTTATTTTTTTTTTTTGAAATATGAAAAATGCGCTTGATGGGTTTGTGAGTTTATAAAACTTCTCGAAGCGACAATCGCAATCAACGGAAGATTGGAACCAATTTTCAGGAACCTGGATCTCTTAGAGAATTTTGACATCCTCGTATCAGGCGTCAAGCAATACTAAAAAAATAGAATAGAATATAGTGAAGTAAGCAAAGGAACCATCTCACGAATTTCAAACCATTTTTTTCACAAAAAAATACAGTTAACTTTATTCTCCTCGTTATGTTATTTTACTCTTTGAACATAATAATTCTGGAGTGGATTTATCATCAGTAACAACGTAAATTCTGAAACTTGAATTGTTTTTCAGAGATCTGAATCATGAGTAATTTCAACAGATTTTAAACTTAGACACAGTTTTGAAATCAAATCAGACTTGGAGAAATTTCAAAGAATCTGGAACGAAAATTAATATTAAAGACAACGGACATTGAATGTTTACCAAGAAACCAGATTGAAGAGCATTGCAAAAATTTCTCAGCTTTATGGACTTTAATTAATTAATTTGATGAGCATTTCCAAGGAACTCTAGGGATGCTTTCAAGGAAATTAAGATGGGCATTCAAAAGGCAGAATTGTTAGGAAAGCTTGAAATGAAATCTAAGGATTCCTTCCAAGTTAGTTCTGTTGAACTACAGATGAAAAGTAAGATAAAGCGTAAGGAAATTCCACTGTAGTTCTGAGTATAATCCCAAGGGAATCCTATTTTTTTAAGGAAATTTCCTGAAAAAAATCTGAGGAGGTTTCGAAGATAATTCCAAGAGAGTTCTGTCTAAGGGATTTGTTATGAGAGCTCCAAGAGAAGAAGGATAATCCAAAGAGAGTTTTGGAAAGAATTTAATGAAATTTTGATGATGATTCCACAGGAATTTTAAAAAGTGTTCCGAAGGAATTCTAAGGTTCAAGGTTCAAGTTTTTAGGTAAATTTCAAAGTGTCAAGGCGCTATTCCTGTAATGATTTTAAGAGAAATCAAAGAATAGCTCCTAGGGAATTTACGAGACTGCATTCTCTCACTTCTGAGTTGTATTTAGAGAGAATTCCAATGATGATTCCTTGGTAATTTCAGAAGATACTTAGTGAATACTGAGGAGAGTTTATTTCAAGAGAATTCTTTAGGATTTCCAAGGTAATACAGCGAACCTAATTAAGAATATTAAGGGAACTGTAGTTAATCAAATAGCCTTCTGGAAATAATTTGTAAAGAATTATCGAGCAAATTGTAAGGGAATATCATAGAGAGTTCGAAGACGAACTTTGAGAAATTTTGGGAAGATTCTAAGGAAATTATTGAGAAAATCCTAAATAAATCCTGTGGAGAAGTCCAATCGGTTTATTTCATCTAGAAAAAAAAAACTCAACTGACGAAACCTTTAAAAAATAATGTTTAGTACGTACGGGTTTCAGATCCGTATGTTAAAATATCATTGATTTTTTCATTTCACATTTATGGATGTTAAATAGAAACAAATAACCCAAATATCACCGTGTATGAACTGTTTTCTAAATCAATTGATTTAATTAAAATAATTAAAAACATATATTAAAGTAACATTGCCATAAAGCTTTGAAGCTATGTAACCTTCTAGGTTTTCGTGCCCGATCTAATTATTTTCAGATGCATTTCGATTTTTATCTTCATCCCAATCAAACTCGAGGTACCGCCATCGATCACTAATTACTCGCTTATTCACTGGTAGTGCCTGGTGGGAATCTTCCATCGGACGAACGTACAGGCGCGCCTAGGCGGCCCCCTCATCATGTCTTGACAATGTGCATGCGACAACTCGTTCGGTTCGGGTTATCTAATAGATCTCTTCGCTCTGTTGGTACCCCCGGTACGGTGCAATGTAAATATAACGATGAACTAGTTATATCGGCATGGTCTACCCACTTCACCCCACCCACCCCGGTCGGTGTCGGTAATCTAGGAAAGAGGTGGCAACAATTGTCAACCGTGACAAATTTAGCGTGCTCTGCTCACACACTGACACGTAATATTTATAATGCACATCAAATAATTATGGCAGAAAGTGTCACCCAATAAAAGCCATTATGTGTGTTGTGTTTTGTGAGTAACCGGTCGACGGCGGATGATAAACCCAGCAAAATTGCTTAGTTGGCAAAAGTGTGACTACCTACCGCAGAATGATATTCGCAACCCACCCACACATGGCGCGTGTCAGTGTGTGGGCTACGCTACATACGTATGTGACAAAAAAAAAAAGACGGCCGCGTAGATATATGCCAATTTAATAATGCATTTTATGCTAGCTTCGAATGCAGTGATTCGCTTCACACATACGGTAAATTCAACTAGGCGAGAATCAGAACTAAAATTAAAATGGATGCCATATTGTTCGTAACATGAACTTATGGTTGCGGTTTTCCGAATGACATAACTTGGAGTTTGGTTTTTGCATGCTGCGGCGTATTGTATTGTTAGTGGAAACAGCTTGGCATAAGGGGATGGCATAGATATGCAGTTTGACACATTTTTTCGTGTCTGGCGAGTCTCTTTATTTTTGTTCAATTTTGTGATGTGGTTAATTTTTAAATTTTAGTTACAATTGAGGAAGCTCTGAAGTGTCCGATCCAGTGTGTTATTTTGTGCTTTGTCTTTCATAATACAATCCGAGTAAGACTAGATAGCAGCCAGTATAACCATTTTACTACAGTGAACTCTGTACAACTCAATAGTGAAGGGGTCAACGAGTGATAGAATTATCGAGATTTAGAACAGCAATCCCACAGGAAATCACCATCGCAGTAGCCATGAAATTCACGATTACTATGGATTTATAACTCAATATCGAGCTAGTGGACAGTGCGCAAAACAGTCAGGTTCATTGAGTCATTTTCATATGAATATGAACTGCCATCTTCCTCATCATTCACTGCTTCGTGAGAGTCTGAATGGAGAAGTAAACGAGTCACTGACAGTCAAGCATTCAGTCAGTAGCTCAGTCAGCACGTTTATTCTGCCGTGATGGTACCCCTTACTTGTTTTGAATGACTGAGCGTACATTTTCTATGAGTCATTACATGCTGTGTGAGTGAAGGAAAGCGGTGTGAATCGCCTACTCGTGAGTGACTGAATGTTATTGCTGGCTCTTTCATTGCCTCGTCCTTTACCATTTGATACAAACGGTCTGCACAGAGCAGTGGATTGAATAGGGCAGTGCTTTCGCACTCAGCCTAAGCAGTCAATAATGTTTTGTATGCCTAACTAGAGTTAGTCTAGGATAAGAGAAGAGCGGATTCGAAACAAATTACCTTGGCTACCAATGAACAGTGGTGCCCCGTAACGTGGGTAGATCACCTTTTCATGGTACGTTACGGGATGTAAGTCCTGACTGCTTCAAACTAGGGGAAGAGGATTTTTCAGTAACCAAAGAACACATCTTAGTCCTTGCTACTTTTTATGCCATGTTGATAGTGACAAGACTCGGCTTTGTCCACCGAGGATGATCTTGAAACAAGGAAAAATGAGTTAGTTAGTCTTCATCTATGTGATTCCTAATCTTCTATTCGTTGTTCTTTAGTTTGAAGTGGTTAAGACTAGGGTTCTGATGCATGGTCATTATCGGTGTCATTGCTTAGTTTTGTTGATAAGGAATCCAATTTTGAGTGACAAAGGGGTGCGCCTTTGGAGGTTGCTCTCACTCTTCGAAGGGTATAAATAGCGGGACCTTTCAATTAGAGTCGCATCCTTGCGATAAAGGCAAGAGTCACAACTGTATCAAAACCAAATCCTTCATCATTTCTCAATATTGATGGAGTAATATGACATGCACTGAACGATATATCAATTTACTGGTCGCAGTGGTTTTATGTCCCGAACAGAGGAAAACAAATGCTCTCCCCTTGGCTAGTTTTTTAACCTGGACGTTGGTGGGCGGGCCTAATCTTATGCTTCATAGTGGAGCGTTGGAGACGGTTGGTTTAGGTCCGGCATCGTTGGCTCATGCCGTGACAGAATAGCGTCATGAGCATGCGATGAGGATTACTGAGCTTCCCCTCTGAACCATTGTATAAGAGAACCAAAGTTCTAGCCTGAAGTGATAGTATCACACTTGTTACTCCTTTAGTTGAAAGCCGCGTTGTAGTACGCTTACTTATAGGCACTGACGTTGGGTGCGATACTGGCGGATTTTGCCGCAAATCACTCTTATTTTATTTATTTTTACGCAGATAGATTTATTTGGGTTTGCAAGGGAATTATACTATTGAAATATTTCAGAAAGTGCCCAACAGTACTCCTTCTACTTGCGTGACAAGCTTTCGTTGTTGTTTTCATTGAGGTATTACTCAGGGAACAATGTTAAACACCATTTTTGTACATGGTATTGCAACTAATCTTATATGTGCTTCATTTTGATTTGGGATAAGTGTTTGAACTATGGCTCGGGATTTCCACTGTGGCGTGCTTCTATTGTGAGATAACCATATGTATATTTGTGTTGTGACATAGTGGAAACGTGTGAGCGTAGTTGAAGCATATACCCTATGTAATTTAAAAATCAGCTTGGAAACTAACTTCAAAGTGAAGCATTTTAGTCACTTGAAGGTGTCACCTGGGACGAACTAATATATATATATATATATATTAAATATAGGTCAAAGTCAAAAACAACTTGAAACAAGTTAAATTTTAGATTACATTCACAAGTGCAGGTACTTAATAAAGCATGGTAGGTAGATTAGAGATTTCAATTATTTATTAAATTAGACTAGAGATATCATAATCATCAAATGAACTTAAATAAGAAAATTTAGACAGACTAGTAGCATTAAGTGGATTAACAGAAGAGTTAGGATGCGGAGGGTCCGCTTAGGGAGGCAACTCACACCAAAAAATTCTGAATTTTACTGGCGATGTAAACATCCATGCATGCAAACATTCATACATGTAAACTTCCTTTTCACGTAAACAAGCAGCTTGCAAGAAATGTTGCAAATGAAAGTGGACAGTTGCATACAATATATGGAATATTGCATGACATGTCTCATAAATTTACATGATCTATAATCAAAACTTGTATGATATATGACGCTCCATTTATGTGCATCATAGTAACGGAAATTTACACTACTTTTTTTAGCTGTGTAGCCTTTAAAGCAACTGGCAACTAGCCTTTTCATGTATTGTCTGTTTATTTTGATTATTACTTTAAAATATCAATTTGGTATATATGTGAAAGGATGAATCAGTGGGAGATGGATTTTCGGTTTCTTTACCTTTAGCATCACTATGTGTCATTTCCTCAAAACCCCACAATAACCGGCCTCTTCAATCCCTTCCTTTTCCCATGGCGTTCAAGTGGTCCGCATAGACTATTCAGCCATTACCCTTCCTTTATCCTCGACTTTGGATTGACTTGCGCTCCCATTGCCCCACCAAACGCTGCAAAATGAAAATGAAAATGAACAGAGGAAAACAAATGTACAGTGGTCCAGAAGTGTGAAAAGACGGTCAAAAGTTAGTATCTCGTGAATACTGCATTTTAGACAAGTGGTGTCTTGGGGATTGTTATGAAAAGCCCCTTCTTTTGACATTGACAGATGATTGATTCCCCTAGAAATGAGATCGAAAATGTTTTTTTTTTTTTCTTCAAAAATTTTATATTCAGGATCGGTGTCTTCGGCAATGTTTTAGAAACTATCAAAACAAGAAACTATGCTCAAGACGCTAGGTGTCTATTCATCTTATTGAAATATGGAAATATGGAATGTTTTTCGAGGGAACCCTACTAATAAAAGTGTTTAGTTTATAATTATATTCTATGATCATCTGCTGGTTTGAAATGTTCTACAAAGTTGTTCATAACATCAATACATATAATTTTGATGACTACACTAGGTCGCAAAATATGTAAGTTATTATTGATTTTGCTGAATAAATATAAATTATTGTCACTTAATTACGATTTACTTCCATTTCCCACCACATCCCACGACAAAACCAAATCTGTTTAAGTGTGTTTTCTTAAAAACATAAAACATTTCATGGAGAAACATACCATGAATTAGAAGTGAAATACTGTACTATATGGAAAACCCCTTAAAAGTGATTTTTTCATGCATACAATATTCTTTGAACTTCTACTGCTCCTAAATAGTGCCCAACCCTGTTAAAACCATCAGTATCTGTAAATTTTCTACTGCACCGCATTAGATTCTAAAGTAGGCTAGTAATTCTCGATTTTGTTAGAAAAATATAAATGTTTGCTATTGATAAGCATTTTGCTACCGAGCTACCATCCGAATATCTCGTTTCCTTAGACATGTTTACAAATCACCAACTGCTAACGCGACGAGATACCATCGATTCAAATAAGCCGCGCGAAGAAAATTGTAAACAAACCGAAGCGCACCTGGCGGTCAATACAGGAAACATCTAGGTTCAACCATGACACTGCGTACGTCTAACCATACAAATATGAATTAGGAATTTTGTCAATTATCCAAGCTTATTAGTAAAATTAATGCATCAATACTCTGCTAACAGGTTTACAACTTTTAGTAGTATTATACTGCCCAAAAGTTTTGAAAATGTAAAAAAACATTCAAGTTCACCGCTCCGAAAAAATAATCATTGGAAATGGATCTTATGGCGGCCTGAATGTCCCTAATTCGGGCCCATACAAAATTCAGCAATCGACTTAATTTTAAATAGCGACCAAAAATATCCCTTAGCTCAGTCGGTAAAGGCGCAGCTACAAAGCAAGACCATGCTGAAGGTGGTTGGGTTCAATTCCCGAAAGCTCTCAATTAATAACTGTGGAAGTGCATCTAGAACACTAAGTTGAGAGCACGCAATAAGCTAATATGCGATATGCAATAAGCTTGAAATGCGAAGAAGAAGAAGAAGACCAAAAATATCCATTAGTACCGTCCCAAAAGTCGTTTTTGTCAAAAAAAAAAAATTTCGATGCAAATAGTAGTCATAATACTGGATGAACCCAAGCTTTATTCTGAAAAAGTTTGGATAGACAGTCAAATTGGTTGTCCCATCACATAAGAAGCAATGGTACGAAGCAAACTTAAGAGGCAACTAACCATCACTCGATTTGATTTTGATTCTTCTTCTTGTATTCCTAAATCATCACTTTCTAAAAGTATTGGTAAAATTCGTTGGCAGCGAGCGTCACCGTGCCAAAACAGTCAATGAATCATAAATATCAACTGGTAAGGTGAGCAAAATCTGCCATCTCTTTTATTCTTTTACTTTTCAATACAACAGCAAATGTGACGTCACACATGCACGTGTATAAGAATATCGTAGACAAAACATTCACACTGCCAGACTACGATGTATGTCATTTTGTTTACACCGCTGAGCGGGAAAGCCAATAAAAGGTTACATGCAATGCTGCCATCTCCCCTATTTGTGTTTAATTCAATCTTTTTTTACCTTTGTAATTGGAACGTTTAAGTTCCAAAAAAGGACCTTTTATATTTATTCATTCAGTTTTTGATATTTATTCACCATTAAAAACATCCACTCACCTAAGTTATTGGGTTAAACTTTGTATTTGCATGTTTAAAAAAACTTATATTCACTGCTAGAGGTAATACATCTGGCAACGCTTGTTCAATGATTCTTTTACATTTGGCTAGCAAAGAAGTGGAGTCGAAGTGATTGTCTTGGTGTTTTGTTTTGTTCAACAAGATATTTGACAGTTTTTATAAATTTAGTGTATTCGATTCCGTGAAATTGTGGAATGCTACGAAGAACACAAGTAAGTAAATGCAGTGATGGTGTTTTACCCAGAAAATATACGATGTAAAATCATAAAATACTTGCTTTAAATTTTCGGATGGCTTGTGTGCCGGACGAGATCTCTATATCTCAGCAATGAAATCATTCTAGCCCAATTTTATTTATTACTAGCTGAGTGTGCCCGGCCTTGCTAGGGATTCAATATTAGCTTGAGTTTATGCGGCGATTAAAAAAATCATGCTATATTTTTCTGTTTCATTTGTATGGGTATCGAACCTTAATAATAACCTTTCTCGGCCACAAAAACCCCTTTATACAAAGCAAGTTTCAAAAGATTGGGCAGGCCTGTTCTAAAGTAAAGATGAGAAAATGAGTTGAAGGTGAACTATTTTTGAAAATATGATAAAAACGACATTATTTGAAAAATTCTTATAAAATCGTTAACATTAATCTATTAATCATTGAAAAAGCGCATTTTCATTATAGTTATAGTAAGCTTTTAGAAGAAATTTCTTAGAACATATGGACTAAATTAGCGCCGGTAAAAAGAGGTCCAACCATGATCCATTTTGGATAGGTCCACTAAAATTGATTACCCTATTTACATTTTTTTGACAAATTTCAGGTAATAATGACAGCAGTAGGTCTTTTTCATTCATTTTGTTTTCAATGATCAAATGTCATTGATTACCCAATAATTGTCGAATATTGTCAATATTAATGCCCCGTCCAATGAAGAATACAATCAATATAGACGATGCTCGATTGACTTTGGCTTTGACACTCCGTTTAGCTCAAAATCAGCCACCTCTTTTATCCTTATCCTAAATCGAGTTTTCTGTAACCTGTTGAAGAATGGCATTATCATCGTCAGTAGGGTTAACAAACTCATAACTATTTCGTGTATCAGTATCTGTTACGGTACTGTCTATCACTACATATTGTCACCGATGGTGGTCAGACTTCTTGGTGGATTTTGTCAGGACTCCATCTCAACATTTGCCTGCTAGTAAAGTATTAGCTTAGGCTTTCTTTAAAGTTGAGATAGAATGATAATGCACTATTCACTTTGCAAGGAATACAAGTTATGTTAGCGTGCCGGGTTTTTTTCAATCGGGTCTGATTTTCCATAGGTTTTAGTTAAATTTCAAGAGCATACTCTTCTAAAAGCTCTGAAAATGACATTAACTATCATTTTGTTTCCAACCACCCCCACCGACGAAAGAAACCTTATTCGCAACAATTTTCCTGCGTGTGATGTGATAACAATAACATCCAACAACAACGTGCGCAAAAGATTGGGCTGGGCACCGTTTGTGTATTTTGTGTTCGCCATAATAGCCATTGTTGTTGCTCATCATTCCAATTGAGTGCTGTTTAGCTAGACCCATCGTCCGTCCGTCCATCCATCCGTGCCATCTTTTTCCCTGGCTGTCTCTGTAGCTGCAAAGGCGTGTTATACGTAGGGGACCTGTGGGTAAAGCGGACAGTTGATTGAATTATTATTGGGTATTGTCACAACCACTCTTAGTTTACGATATTTGATGCATTTTAGAATACACAACTTGGTACGGGAGCTGTCAAATGTGAAAACATAAACAAAAACGAAACCAAATTTGCTCTTGCGACGTTGTCATTTAGTCGAGGCTATGTGTCACACAGATGGCAGTAAGTAATGAAAATTCCTTATATAAATATAAATTTAATAATACCGTTTTGATGATGATGATGATGATGGTCCCACCTCTCACCCCTACAAAGGTTTGAGCTGGACGATTTATCCTTAAGATAATTAAATATGACATGATGGTATTAAGGTTAAAAAATGTTGACGACAACCTGCCTAATTTCCGATAGATGTCACCGCAAACAATAGCAGTGACATCTGTTAGACAATGAATGCAGAAGCTTGAATAAAAAGGTTAATTCGATGTGAAATTCATATGTTTGTCCAAGCACCAATACAGTAACATCTTTACAATATTATTTACGATACTGTTCCTGGTTCACTTCTAGATTGTTTGTTAAAATAAGTAAATAAATTGTATCGGCTCCATAAAGCAAACGTGATTGAGCCTTTCACATAAACGTACTAGATAAAAAAATGTATTTACGCAGGCGTGTAGAGATGTTTTCCTAAATAGTTTACCAACGGGGTAGGACGGACATTGCTAATTATTCATAAGAAATAGTTTTCAATGATCGTATTTACTTAATATTGTCTTAAAAATCTCCTAAATAAAGAAAAAAAAATACTTAATATTTTGAATATGTACTAAGTTTAAGAAAAAGTGAAATTTTTTAATCATAAATCATATTCCAAATCTCCTTCTCCCTCTCCCTAATTGTCATCCATAACCTCGAGAAAACTGCGAGTAATCGGGTCAAATCTAATTTGGGCCCATACATAAATTCAGCAATCGACTAAATTTTCAATAGCAACCAAAAATAACCATTAGGACCGTCCCAATGACGCGTTCATCTACATAAAATTGATAAATAGCAGATTTTTAGCGATGGGCCCAATCTTAGATCTATAGGCCAACATTAGAGCCAGTTTCGAATATGGATCTGTTGACCTCCTTTCCCAGCGTTCTTGGGTCCTCATTATGACCAACATTTATCACACAATTAGTCCAATTGTTTTTACAATATAGAAACATTGAATTTTTAAATTTTTTCGTCTAATTCCCAGCACCTGCCTATTTCACCCGCACCTAAAAAAAGTTGTTAATTTTTTAACCGTTTTTGATTAACAAAAACAAAAGCGTTATTTATTAAAATTTAAGATAAGTTGCTATTAGTAGGTTCATTAGGTATGAGTTTAAACTACGGAATACCGATTTTACCAGCAAAATGTTGTATTTATTGACGATAAAACAATAACAATCCTTAGGGTGTGCGTCTTACCCCCAGTTCCCCTACGGTGCGCCGCGTACAACACACCGCCACAGTAAACCCAAATCGCATCGCATCATCAAATCCATGGCACTAGTAGCAGCAAACAACACGGTCATAGTAATAAGCATCGGAGGAAATGAATGGCTATTTATTTTGAACCGCAACCCGCAACGGCCAAAGCATACATAAAATTCTCTTCAGTCAGCCCCTGGGGGCGAAAGCGTGTCTGTGTGTCGATTTGGCACTGATTGGTTGGATCGGCTGTGGCCCCTCGATCGGTCTCGGCTGAACACGGTCAGTAGAAGCAGCATGATGGCGATTGAGATGATGAGGATGACGGCGACGTCGACGATGATGTTGCTGCTGTTAACGAAGTGAGATTGGGATTACGCTACGAACCTACTCGTACATCTTCTCACAATTGGTTGGGATTTTGTGGCTGAAAATTGAACCGAATGGGCTCTATCGGCCTGCCATATGCAGAATTGATCGGTTATATCTGTTATGAAAATATTGGAAAAGGTTTCTGAATTAGTGTCCGAATCGAACTGAGATTGTTTCAGAAAATTGGAACCGTTGTGCTAGTTTTGCTGCAGAAAATGTGTGTGTTTTTTTATTTAAATTTGTTACGATTCATAACATTGTTACTGAATCAGGTTTTTCCTCCATCTCTTCACAATCATTCAGTATGAAGAGTGATTCGACTAACGTGTGTGAACTTAATAGCTGTCAACTGACATCGACAACTTCAACTGAACTGTTCGGGTCCAAAAATGAAAATGAAGTCGATACATTTTTCCAAATAATGTATTTCGGATTCTATTTTAAACTTTTCACTACTCTGTTCTCTGTTTTTTTAATTCTCATGTTATTTAATGTGTCGAATTATGGGTTTGGCCTAGAGATAGTCTAGGATAAGAGAGGAGCGGATTCAGAACAATCTGCCTTGGCAACCTATGCCTAGGCAGTTTCTAGCAACACTGACAATGCCATCAAGATAGGCGCTGCTCGTTTGGGTCTGGCTTTGACAGACCCCTCCCCCATGTGTCTACGTGGTGTATTAGACTGGCCCACAATAATAAAAGTTCAAATTTTCCACGGGCCAACCCTTAGATTTGTGCCTTTAGATGAGAAAACCATTCCCTGAATATTTCAGCTCATTTGGTTCTAAGATGAGCTGGCGCTTTTAGTTTGAATTTTGTATGGGGGATTTGGATAAAAAACATGAAAAAATGACACTCCTATTATTATTTATCTTTATTAGGGAGGCTTTCAGCCTTGGGCTGGTTCGCCTCCAAAAAATGACACTCCTACACTCTATCGACCATAAAAAGGTTTCCTTATTCTCGATTTGATTCAGATTTTGTACATGTAGTTCAAATAATGAGTAACAACTTTGCTGAAGATTGCATCATGAATCCAGTTAGTTTTACTGAGATATTCGCTTTTGAATGCATATGAGCATTTTGTATATGAAAATTTCAACCAAATCTCCTATATGAAAATTAAACCAAAAGCGCTAGCCCGTGTAACGTCAAAAAGAGCTGAAACTTTTAGAGAATGGTTATCACGTCAAAGACCACGAGTCTGGATGTTGACCAGTGAAAAATATGAACTTTTATTTTTAGTGGTAATCTAGTTGATACGTTGCATAAGCTGCCTGTATTTTGTTGCAATATATGAGCAGAATGCACATAATTAATTAATATATCCATAATACTAACTAGAATCGTGATGCTGTCTTCAGCAAAGTTATTCCTTATAGTTTAAGCTACGTGTGTTGAAATTATGAGCTTACTCGAGTTTGCTGATCCAGTTCTATGCACGAAAGAGTGTAGGAATGTTATTTCTCCATAAAAAATTTTAAATCAAAAGCGCCAGCTCGTGTTACATCCGAATGAGCTGAAATTTCCAGAGAGTTGTTTTCTCATCTAATGGCACAAATTTAGGGGTTGGCCCGTTGAAAAAAATGATATAAAATTTTCCCCATAAAAATGTGGGCCAGTCTAGTGGTGTATGACCAACCCCATAGCAAATTTTTACTCGGCCTTTAGGTCGAAATTGGGTACTGATTTACCTTTCTCAACCTATGTGTTTCAATCGATGCCGGCGGTATATATTTCGTACCTGTTGGCCTCACAACTGGATCTGGAAAGCTGAGTTCCATCGTCGATGTCAGCCATCAGAAGCCGATATCAACAGAAATTCGAGAACGTAAGTGGAGGGTCGGCTACACACTACGATGGGGCGGAAACGAAAGCTGCAAGCAAGCGATGGATTGGGACCCGGCTATACATCGCAGCAGAGACAGCCCCAGGGGCTGATGGCGGTGGAGTCTCAACAAGGAAATAAAGGAAGTCGACAGCACGTCTTACATATACCATGCTAGCTCATTAGAGAGTACACATCAACTGAAGAAGGCCGAATTAACGTCATCAGAATCGTTAAAGCAAATAGTGCAGAAAGGGAACATTTTTATCACAGCTCTCAGGTTTTCGACGTGCCACATGGGATTTGAATTCATCCGGGTTTTGGCACATGGCGGTAAACCCGGAACTCAAGCAGCTCTAAGAAATTGCATTTGATGTTCTGATAGCTTCGTGTCCCGGCAGCAGTTTCCATTCCCTGACATCGAACATCCAACACAAGCTTACACAACAGATTGTATTTTTTTTTAAAGTAGAGTACGCTGGGGTAAGACGGCCACCCTAGCTTGAAGTAAAATTTAACCAAAACTGTATAAAATTTCTGCGATAAATTTAATTAGATGGGTTTCCAGAAAATTTCCTTTTCATTTGATGATGCTTGATCACGAATCAAAAACGGACTAAAGGGTGATACGGTCAAAATTTGGTCAAGGGAAAACGCGTGTAAATCGGTGAAATCGTTTATTTAAAAAATCAAATTAAATTTCTTTTTCAAGTTCAATTAGTATAAAATTCAGGAAAAATATTCAGTTAGGCTTCCGCTTTTCCAAATCCGAATTGCCGGGCCTTACGCTTGACCCCTGCCATCAGATTTTGTACAGCCACCTTGTCCACCTTCTTCGCCGCAGAAAGCCAGTTTGCCTTGAACTGCTGCTCGCCCTTAGCAGTTTTTTTGGTCTTCTTTAGGTTCCGCTTGACAATAGCCCAGTATTTCTCAATTGGGCGGAGCTCTGGCGTGTTGGGAGGGTTCTTGTCCTTGGGAACCACTTGCACGTTGTTGGCGGCGTACCACTCCATGGCCTTTTTACCGTAATGGCAAGATGCCAAATCCGGCCAAAACAGTACGGAACAACCGTGTTTCTTCAGGAAAGGCAGCAGACGTTTATTCAAACACTCTTTCACGTAAATTTCTTGGTTGACAGTCCCGGAAGCTATGAAAATGCTGCTTTTCAAGCCACAGGTACAGATGGCTTGCCAAACCAGATATTTCTTTGCGAACTTTGACAGTTTCATGTGCTTGAAAACATCTGCTACCTGTCCCCTTCCTTTTGTCGTATAAAACTCCTGTCCCGGAAGCTGCTTGTAGTCGGCTTTGACGTAGGTTTCGTCGTCCATTACCACGCAGTCAAACTTCGTCAGCATCGTCGTGTACAGCCTCCGGGATCGCGCTTTGGCCGTCGTATTTTGTTTATCATCGCGATTTGGAGTCACTACCTTCTTGTAAGTCGATAGTCCGGCTCGTTTTTTGGCTCGATGCACGGTTGTAGACGATACACCCAGCTTATTTGCGGCATCTCGGAGAGAGAGGTTAGGGTTTCGCTTGAAACTACCGGCAACTCTCTTTGTCGTCTCAGCGGCTTCCGGTTTTCGATTTCCCTCCGATCCAGACTTCCTGGCTGTCGACAAACGTTCCCCAAACACTTTAATTACATTTGTAACGGTTGATTTGGCAACTTTTAGCGATTTTGCCAACTTTGCGTGCGAGTAGCTCGGATTTTCGCGATGCGCGAGCAAAATTTTGATACACTGCTCTTCTTGCTTGGACGGCATTTTGACAACTGAAGAGTGAATTCCAAAATCAAAATAGGAGCAACATTCTACACACACACACCTTCAAAATGAGGGGTGTTCAGGTTTTTTAAATGCAAAATTGAAAGAAATACGTCAAGTTGATATTGACCAAATTTTGACCGTATCACCCTTTAAATAATGAAAGATAAAAATCATGCGGGGTAAGGTTGACCACCCCTAGGGATAAGACAGCCACATGGAATATATCATGATCCTGGTCTTTTAAAAGGTTACTGTCTACGGCAAAATTGCACAGTAGGTCAAGGCGGATAGAGAACAGTAGTAGGGTAGCGCGCTACTTCATCGTAGTCGTCCATTTCCGTTCTATCGATCAGAAAAGATCATGAATATCAATGGTTTCACCATGCACAAAACAATAATAGGTTTGTTCCGATGCTCTAGTTCAATAGCTACAACATAAATCCTATTAGAGTGCATTGTATGAATATGTACGCTAATTGTTCTCAAAACAAAAGAAGCGCTCCTAGTGAATCCCCATTTTCTACGTTTATCCGTAGGACGAAGAAAATCTAATGGCGTTTCAATGCGTTAGGACGGAATTGAAACTCGTAGAACGAATTTAGAATCAAGAAGCAGTATTAGATTTTAAACAATATCACAACAATTTGTGACTTTTTATCAAATCCAACGGTACGTATGGAAAGGTGAATAAAGTTTAGAAGTCGTCTTTGACATAAATATTCCATTTGTTGTTCAAACCCGTTCAAAAAAGAGGAAAAACGCGGGTTGTGCTTAGTAGGATGGAAATTAGATCAAAAACCCTACATAATTTTCAAAAATATATCTTGAGTTCCTTACTATTTAGAATGTTTTCGTCTTCGGGAAAGTCGTTAAGGTGATCCATGTCTTCAAATTTGTGGGTTTGTTAGTTCAGACACTAGTCTACGTGTGGACTTCACGTAGAGGTCCTGACTTCGTAGATGGTGTGGATTTCAAGATAAAGCTTATAGATACAGAACGGTCACATGTACATTAGTACCGCGTAGTGAGGGAAATCCTAACTTACTTGTGTACCATCCACCATTTGGAATGCCTGGATCATCTTACTTATAATGCCGATAACAGAAGCTTCTAAAAAGTCCTGAATCTAGTTTTATGAATTTCAGGACTGTTGCAACTGGCGCGGATTTCGCGGATTTGAACTTTCAGTCGCGAAAATCACGGAAACATTAAATGATGTCGCGAAAATCGCGAAGGGGCTAATGTGCTGTCACAAAAATTGTGGAATTCATTGTAACCTTTCCGCCCCGGATTATTGTACTGTCGTCAATTTTGTTGTTCATTTGGCTCTCAATTTTTTGCCGGTTCAAACCAAACACTCAATTCCATAAGTCACACCGTATTTACACGGAAATTCCCTGAGGTCTGTCCAGTGTGAGACATTTTCCTTTTTTTCCAATATGAACATAGCATTTTTCGTGGTCAAATCATAAACGAATCGTATATATGCGAGAAATTGCTATGTATACCGGATATTCTAGGTTTTCCAAATCGTCCTGGAGTTCAGTTGATTTGTTCTACTATATCAACCAAGACTGCAATAATGTCTGTAGTATCGAAATATGTCCAAACAGATTCAAAGTGTCTATGTGGAGTGTATCCGACCTATTGCTACGTATACAAGATGTTATAGGTTCTGAAATCATTCTGGAGATCAGATTATTTCTACTAGATCACCCAAGACTAATGCAATATCTGTAGTATCGAAATATGTCCAAACAAATTTGCAGTGTCTATGCCAACCTATATCCGTGTATGCCAAATGTTCTAGGATTTCCAAATCGATATTTCGATTCTACAGATATACCCAGTCTTTGTTGATCTAGTAAAACAAATCATCTAAACTGCAAGACTATTTGGAGAACCTAGATCATCTGGTATACGTGGAAATAAATCATACATTATCCATATAGATACTGTGCATCTGACTGGAAATATTTCGATACTAAAGACATCTCCCAATCTCGGTTGATCTAGTAGATCAAATTATCTGAACTGTAGGACGATTTGAGGAACATTGAACATCTGGATTACTCGGAAATAGCTCATGCATGATCCACATATACACTTTGAATCTGATTGGACATTTTTCGATACTACAGACATTATTGCAGTCTTGGTTGATCTATTAGAACAAATCAACTGATGTCCTGGACGATTTGAAAAAGGTTTATTTTCAAGGAAACTTGCATTTCAAATTAAAATGCATTATTTTTTTTTAAATAATGTTTCTTAAAATTTTGGCCGGAATTATTCAATAGAATCTCATAATGTAAGGGTGTTTTATTATGTTCACTAATTACTCAGAATTTATACTATACATAAATAACTGAAGATGATACATTGTTATTTTTGATTTTTTTTTTCAAAGGTTACAAACAATACTCCTTTAGCTCAGTCGGTAAAGGCGCAGCTACAAAGCAAGTCCATGCTGGAGGCGACTGAGTTAAATTCCCGTCCGGTTTATTAATTTTTCGGGTTGGAAATTTTTTTTACTTCCTTGGGATGGTACAGGCATAGAAAGCTCTCAATTAAATTGTGAAAGTACTTCAAAGAACACAAAGTTGAGAGCAGGCAAAAATCTAATATGCTATAAGCAATAAGCTTGAAATGCCATGTAGTAGTATATAAATGGTATTTTTAGGCAATGAAAATAGTTTTTTTTGTCGCGGAGTAGTATTTGAAGTCCCGGATTTCTTTTGAGAAAATCGCGGATTTCGCGGATCAAATTTAAAAAATCTTGTAACAGCCCTGGAATTGACTACTTTTAAGGATGTTCCGGATTTTCTGGCAGATCCCCCGGGGTCTCCATACCACAAATTCATACTGATGACAGATCTACAAATGTTTTCGAAAAAAGCCTGATATATTTCAGAAACGAAATATTGTTATTTACGCATTCAGTTTCAACCAACCAAGGTGGCCGTCTTACCCCTACACATGTCGAACTGTAACAGCTTCTTTAATACCTCATAATTTAATGAAAACTGTATTTTTTCACTGGGACCTCCCTTAGCTCAGTCGGTAAAGGCGCAGCTACAAAGCAAGACCATGCTGGAGGTGGCTGGGTTCAATTCCCGGTCCGGTCTAGGAATTTTACGGGTTGGAAAATTTCTCGACTTCCCTGGGCATAGAAGTATGATTGGACTTGCCACACAATTATACCAATGCAAAAATGGTACAGGCATCGAAAGCTCTCAATTAATAACTGTGGAAGTGCATCTAGAACACTAAGTTGAGAGCACGCAATAAGCTAATATGCGATATGCAATAAGCTTGAAATGCTAAGAAGAAGAAGAAGTATTTTTCACTATAATTACATCGAACAGACATGTGTTTTCCTTATAGTAACGTTACTTTTACACGATAAATTATATGATAGTTCTAAAGCAATAAATTCAGTAAACAAAAATTATCAAAAGCAGGCCGCTGTCATGTGCCATGTGTGTTTTTGTTGTTTATTTTGACGTTTCACTTGTTATCAAGCTAGAATGTGTTTTACAACACAAACTATACTATAGCAAAGAACTCTGCATAATTATTTTTTTTTTTCAAGAGTTAACAGTTTCAATAATCTAAAGGGTGGCCGTCTTACCCCGTCGTCCCCTTTGCAATTTGATTGGTTTTGGTGCAAATGAGATAATGTGATTATCTGATCAGCTGATATGGATTCAAACATTTGGCCCGTGGTTTGAAAACGTTCGGCAGGCCTGACTAAGACTCTAAGCCTTTGAAGTATGACGTAATTAAAATTAAGGGCTGTTTGAAATATTTTAAATTTTGGACTTCATTAAATTATCTAAATTATAGAGCATAATTTGACAATTTGCTGTGAACTTAAAACCGAATAAATTTAAAAAATTCTAAATAGGGGAAATGACGGCTTCGGCATGACAGACTATTTTCGGCAACACAAATTGAAACACTATTTTCACTGGATTTTCTTACGAAAACACTTCGCTGAATGCATGCAAACGATTCTGTATGCTTTCAGCTTCAATTTGACTATATTTTTACCACTGAGAAAAAGCAATCTAGTAAGGTTTTCTTGAAATGCAACACACGCTCTACAAATTGTAGCTGATTTCGAGTTGCCGATAATAGAACAGCAGATTTACATGCAGTTCAAATGGAACGGTTGCCGAAGAAAAACTGGTTGCCGACAATACTCGCTCTCACTAGAGAAGATTAGAGCTTTGTAAAAGCGTTTCAAAACAGTTTTTGACAATTCTTTCGACTGAAATTGTTAGAGCAGCTGGCAGCAAAAGATTGTAAACAAACCAATACTGCATATGTGTGCGTTCCTTAGAGAAAAAGGCTATAGAAAGAAGGTCGCTGCTTAGGTTCCCGAGAATATGTAAATTCCCCTATGTATTGTGAACTTAAAACCTAATAAATTTTCAAAATTCTGAAAATGTATTGTGTGTTTTCAATAGAGAACTAAAATACCTTAACTTTTTTTTCAGTGACATCAATTGCTGAAATCAATCATGCCAGTATTCATTTTTGACCATATTTAGTAGGAGATTACATTTGAGTGATTCACATAAAAATCAATTGATTTTCACGTAAATTTTATCGAAATTTCCGACGATCTTCAAATTGGCATCATTTAAAAGTTACGGGTATTTGCAAGTAAATGTTACTGGATTTTGTAGTACTGATAAAGTGAATTGGTCATAGACTATAGATATATATTTCGATTTATTTAAGTCATTAAATGATTGCATTCTAGGAAAAAAAAACACTAATTTACGTATAGCAGCACCCTTATAGTTCGTCAATTGTTGATTCTTAGCACCTCGAACAATCTATTCCCGTATTCTGCAATTTCAGTTTTAATTTATAAATGAGTGTTAATTTATAAAAATTATAAAACTTACGCTTGAAAACATGAAGAATCCTGGTAATTCCAACTTGTCCAACAAAGACGAAAGCACACTTTCTCCTATCGCCATTTTTGAATTACGAATACGACAAGAAATTCAAGATAGAGCTGGAATTAAGGCGTAACAGCGTCCACACTAACGGATGTTCAATAAAATATGAGAATGATTTCAGTGCCGTCCAGCGCTCTTGTGAGAGCATCGCGACTAGGTTGCGTCGTACGACTGACCAGGGCCTCTTCTCCAATATTCATTGACGTTTTTTTGAAGAATAAACATGTTTTTAATAAAAAATACTGAATTCGTTGAAATTTTTTTTTTATTTGTTATATGACTGAAAAAAATCTCATTTTTTATTGAACACCCGTTAATCAACATCACCATCAGGTAAAGTAAGACTTCCCCTACCCGACGGTAATGTTGGTTTGCGTGGGCGTGCCTTGAATTCCTAGAAATCATCGAGAGAAGTCATTGTTTACAAAAGCTGTTACGCCCTTATTCCAGCTCTATCTAGAATTGTTCATAAAATGAAATCACGAAAAGTTTACTTGAATTTCACTTAACCTTCACCAGCATGAAATGTGGACTGGTCCAGTGAATCCAGTGGAATTCATTACCATTTCATTGCATTTTATGTGCGGCACGTGAACCTTATTGAATTCCTATTTTTTCCTAATGTAAAAAAATGGTCTAGGAAAATTTTCAAGCTCTCGACATTTGTTCAAAAGCCAGAAATTTGAATAATCTTCAACCCCGGTAGCTTTAGTATTTGTCCAAACATCGAGAAAAATAAATCATGTCACAGGTTCTTGAGTTCCTTTTTAAGTCCATTAAATTGTATTGTTTTTTTCCATACTAATATTCCGGTAATACAAAAACAAAATTACAGGTCCAAGCCTTAGAAAAAAAAAATAAAGAACTCTTAAATGCATTCCTACATCTCTAATTTTTCACGATCGAGATTTTAAGTTCTATACGCATTCAATTTTGTTTTATGTCTGTGATCATTCCATCTGGGCAATAATAATGAGATTTTATGTTAAACTGCGATTTCTTTTCTAGAAAAAGTTTTCTAGATCCCAGAGTTATGATTCTTTTTCTAAGTTTGAGGTGTTACAGAAGATTCTATTTTTGGGAGGAATGGAGCAAAGTAAAAAGATGATGTAATATCGACTACAAAGAAGAGAAGGATCTAGAGAATCTTTTATTAATATACTCATGGCTAACTTAGATATATATACATTTAAATCTAGACTGCAGTTCTCCATGTTGTTAAATGCATCGCTTCATATATATCGTAGCTCTTCAAAAATTGCCGTCCTAAAATTGTAAAAATTGGTATTTTGTCTAAAATCGGTACTTTGAAATTTTTCTCTGTGCCTCAATTTCGCGATCTAATAACAAATTCGTGATCTGCAGAGTGAGGAAATGGAGGTTTGAATTGGACCGTGGTCACTTTTTAATTGTTTAAAGGTCACTATTTGGTCACTATTTTCCTAATTTTAGTCACTAAAGTCACTACTATTACATCACACACCAACTACCAGCCCTGCAATGAGAAAACAGGCCCTCTCACTATCACGAGACGAAAGTACCTATCATGAGATTTCTTCTCAATTTCCAATCATCTAGCATTCATGAGAATAATTGTCATACGGCTTTGCCATCAACATTTCTAACTGATGTAGATGAATTTAGGCAAACAACTGTATGTAATCGGTAGAGTGAATATATTTTTAAGATTTCCGCTGTACAAGTAACAATTATATCAATAAATGAGCTAGTAATAGCGATGTTAACAACACTGTCACGTTCTGTCATGACAAAAAAATCGATGAGATTTTGAAGTAAATCTCTATCATCGTTTTCTCATCCATTGATAGTGACAAAAGTATTTCTGTAAATATCGCCCTGGTCAAAACGGCTGAAACTGGTTACTTCCTGCGACCGACGGTTGGTCAAAAGCTACCTATGATGCAAACTAGTTGGATCCCGTGATCATGAAAATCAAATCCAAACCTGGAGATAATGAACGTCAGTTTATACAAGTTCGCAGTCATTGGTCTCAATTGATATTGACTACGATGAGATATCCACAGGAATTTAAAGGGATGTCCATATAATTTTGAATGAAGTCCCACTACTGCTGGGAAAAGTCAATAGGTATGAACCCTTGTATTTACCCCACATATTCCATCAGACCTGGATCGAAGTACGATTGCCTTAGTGCAATAGTATAGGATTTATAGGAACGGATCATTGCAGTTAAAGATGCAGTTACATTCTATTCCACGAGTCCGACATCAAGCAGATCCCTTTCACCAGATCCGTTAATTTTAATGATGCATATGTTATAATCTTTCTGTTGAACTAGCTCGTATCAAGGGACCCTAGAACTGTGGGTGGTCTACCGATCGGATTTGAGGCTTTATTAAAAACTCGCCCGAGAATGTTGCGCCTAGGGTGGGATTGAATTCTCGCCCGTTCAAATTCCGAGTTATTTTAGTCGGGAATAATTTGACAGGGAGCAGGTGGCAATTTCATCCATCATCGATCGGGCTACGCCTTCGTTTCTGTACATCTGCACGGAATCAGCAGCAGGGACATCGAGCCGAGTTTGATGGCTTCCACTTCCTCTTCCACCTCCCGATCCGCAAATGCACTAATGAGAATTAAGGGAAGCTGAATGTTTGTCTTGATCCATCTGATAAATTGAGAATGTAAACACAAAAAAAAGTTATAACTATCGGGGTTGCCAAACTCATGGAATATTGACACATTGATAGGCACACTTTGATTGAAACCGCGTTCGGCTTAGCGCTTGGCACAGATTTCGGATTAAGGTGTGCAGAGTTGAATACCCGTTACAACACAACTTGTTTCGACTATTTGATCACAATCACATAATGCAGAATTTTTTACTCAAACTGAAACGGAATCAAATAAACACTACATAGAAAATTGAAATTCAAGGATCCGCTGAATTCATCGAGTTGTGGAGAGTTGACTGTATAGTATTTAACTTTCAATGTCAATGTTTGCAACGGAAATCGTGTAGAGAGCTGTACTGTATGTGCTACAGATTACATTTTCTACCGGTCTCGGTTAACCTAGCATCATGCGTTGAAAGTTACCACCGCTACGAGGGGTCAGGTTAAATTAGTTGACCGCAAAGGCAAAAATGCTACCACACACGCATGCGATCGCGCCGTCGCTATTTAAACCACATTTGGTTGGCGCTTGCCGTCATACAAATTCATCCAACATTAGAATATGAACAATACAAAAAAACACCACATCGAGTACCACACGACCGCTAGCGAGAGAGTGCACGAGGAGGAACATATGTATTCAAACGGTTCAACTTCCTGTCAATGATGAATTTTGTTGTTTTCTATTTTGTCTAACATTGAGACCATTCATATCCAGTGTTTTGTTTTGCTGCATAATTACAATGTAGGCGCTTAACACTTCAACGCGAGCCGAGTTGAGCGTTTCCTGTGTGCACTCGTGCACCGTAACCTTTGACCTTTATGTAACTGTGAGCTCGAGATCATTATTCTGAAGTATTTAACATTTCACCTTTTCCTGTCTATCTCTTTCCAACAGGACTCCCGGATCCGTTCGCGAAAATCCGTGTTGATGGCACCGCACAAGAGTACAAGACGGAAATATGCAAAGCATCGTTGGAGCCGAAGTGGAACACCCACTATGATTTGTACCTGGGCAAGAGCGACAGCATCACGATATCGATCTGGAACCAGCGCAAGGTGCAGAAACGACAGGGTTCCGGATTCCTGGGTTGCGTCCGCATCGTTGCCAGCACAATCCAAAGGCTCAAAGATACGGGATGTAAGTATTTATCTCTTGCATTATACCAAACTGCTGTTACTGAAGCAAAGTCGTCGGGTCGGGAGACCTACTCAACTCTGGTGGTGGCTGGCGCTAGTGGTTGTTGACAAACGGCGGCACGTAGCACATGGTGACGATGCCGAACGACGACGCCGAGTATATAAATACACAAATGTAGATAATAATATTGATGATCAAGTTTTAGCTGCTGTACAGGGCACTTGAACCAAGTGCGAGCAATGTGGAAAGAAGGGGCTGAGAGTGGCATTGCCACGGTGGTAGTAATGATTTCAAAATTCACACGTAGACGACCTTGAATTGCTAGTGTGCACTGTTATTTTTCCGTCAGAAAAACCAAGACACTTCAACTGACAGCAGCGGTCGGTTGCGGGTGGTTTCTCATCGGCACACCACGTTCAGAAGAAGATAGCTTGCATACAAATGTCGCTTATAATTTCGCGCAAACGATGCCCGTCATGCATATATAATTTTCACGCTATTGTTGAAACTATACCTGTACCCTATTTCATGCCACGAGTCTCTGTGTTTCTCTGCTTTTCTCTTTGCAAAAGCTATAGGGAATAGACATTTAATTCGGTACGTCGGAATCGAACCCAAAAAAATTAAAATGGGATCATAATCTAGTATGAGCACTTAATAGTGACGTTTAAATTAAAGAAAAAAAAAACATTTCATTTGACATTTTTCGAAGCGAGCTTGATAAAAAGCTACGCACAGTAAAACCAAACGATTATTTTCGCTTGCAAATAGTGCAGCATATTTTTGAGCTAAAAAAAAAGAATATTCAAGCCATTCCTGGTAGTTTTGCGATAATTAACTGGGACCTTAGCCATAGTGGTGAAAAGCAAGTCTATTAAGATATCGTTGAACTCCTTCTTTGAGTTTGCCACGACTATTGCCACAAAGTTATCGAAGTAGATCCTTCTGTGTGGAAAATTTTCAATTGGACGCAGTTAAGGAACATAGTGGGTGAATCTTGGTTGCTCCATTGTTTCACATGGTACTGCTCTATAAACCGGATCCTTTGCGAGAATAAACTTGGTGCTTCTTTCCAGACTGCACAATTTATGGCGAACTCACACCATCGCGCGGAGGCTTCTCACTGTTTTGGCCAGAAGTACAGATAAACAACACGTATCACTTTCAAAATTGAAGTGCGAATTCACCATGAGAAAAACTACTTTAAGAATGCAAACGATAGTAGCACGAATAAGCATTGTCCCCGGAAAAAATGTGCACAAACATAAACATACTAAAGAATCATCACTGAAAATTTCAAGTTATTGCTATCATGGTTAAATACTGTTTATATGGGTGCACTATTTTTCGGGAACAATCTTTAGTATCTGTCAGTTGCTACCCAAGGTTGCATTTTTTCATTTAAATATGATCACTTTTTTCAAAAAAATCTGGATGCACTGCTTATTTTTTTTTACAGTGGTCATCAGTGGTAAAAGTTTTGTTGCGATTGATCAAGATTAAACAAAGTTGTGACAGATGGAAGTCGATAGAAGGAAATTATTTCACCCACGTTGAAAATCCAAGTGGTCAGGTTCAAAAATTGCGAAATCGCTGAATTTTGCTAAATCTACCGTGTGCAGTGTCCTCAAACGTTTCCGTGAGTGGAAAACTATTGTTCAGAAGGATCACAGAAAGCGTCCGGAGGATCCGTCTACGCAGGGCTGGTAGCAGATCACTTTTTAGTGACTTGGTCACTATTTACAAGCCAGTCTCTAAAAAGTCACTTTTTACATCGAAATGTCACTAAAGTCACTATTCCTTAAAATTTAGTCACTAAAGTCACTTTTTTACGACCAATGTTGAGAGTAAAACAAATTACTTTAAAAACTCACATTAAAACACAGATTGGATCTTTCTCCATTCAGGGTGGCCAGCAAACCGGGAATACCGGGAAATATCCGGGAATTTGAAAAGTAATCGGGAACACCGGGAAAAACCCGGGAATTTGGCGAGATAACCGGGAAAAATAAATTAACCATACCACAGGAATAAATTTTTACACCAGAATTTCAGAATAAACCATTTAAAAAAAAAGTAATCCTTTACCAAATGAATGCTGCATAATTTTCTTCAGTTTCCCGTCTTATTGTTTTCAGAATTTAATCACTCAGCAATATTGCAAATTGATTTTTGTCGTTTTAATTTCAGATGTAAAGTGCTTGGTCCTTAAAAGAAAATATGGAAGATGCTGGACTTTGGCAACAATTTGTAAAAACCGAAACTGAATTATACTTTTATAGGGTTTAAATTTTTCGTTGTTCAAAATTCTCACGATATGAATTCCAGAATTAACTTCTCTGAATTATCTTGAAATTGTTCTGAAATAAGCCAGAAAACACCCCGCGTAATAATTACCGTTGAATTCTTTTTGAAATTTTTTGCAATCAATTTTGTTGGAGTTCTGTGATGAATCTTTCACACTAGGATTGAAATTATTGCCAGAACACTCTTAGAACTCTGTTTCCTGTTGAATTCTGATCATAATTCTCTTGGAATACTTCTTAAAATTCATCTGTCATTTTCCTCACGATATCCATAGAAATCTCCTCAGAATCTAGTAGGAATTTTCCGCAACGTTTTGTTTTTCACAACTCCTTTTTAAATCTTCTAAAATTACCTAACAATTTAATTTAGAACTTGCATTCTTCTCCACAGAAATCCCTCCAAATTCATCGAAAAATTTCTAAGGATTTCATGTCAGAATAATTCTGGTATTCTGCTCAGAACTTCTCATTCGAAAGCTGTGTGGGAATCCTTCTCAATATTTGTTCGAAATCAACACTTTGAATTCTTTTAAATTCATTCCACTGCGTCCTAGCAAGAAGTACGGTCGACTTAGTTCGCGCTCCGCTATTTTGGAAGTTTTCTCGCTATTCGCTTGATTTAAATTGTCAGTTTTTTCTCGCTTAGAGTTCCCAGCTAAATAATTAACTAAAAGTGAGTTTTTTTCTGAGAAGAAAGTGTGTTTTCGGCATCATCGGAAGGAAAATTGTTTTTACGATTGCCAATTCGCCAACCATTTTGCGCACCATCGGTGCGTGGTAACACATACCTGCACACGGATCATCGTCATCGAGTGTCAGCATCTGCCTCCGCATTTACACCAGTCATCTATCATCGTGTGTTCAGCTGAGTGCCGACCCTCACATAAGCACACACCAACGAAGACCGCCCGCACACGCTGATCGAAGATCATCCACGCTGCGCGTCGCTCCGCTGCTGCCGTTTAAACGCTCGGTGGTAGTAGTATAGGATTATCAGATAAGTTTTTGTTCTTGTTTCTCTCTTTCGCCCACAGTTAAATTTTAAGTTTGTGTTCTGTTTTTGTATTTTTTTTTTGTTTATTGTGTCCGAGTGATTATCGTTTCAGTGGTAGAGCGTTTTTCGCTCCCACTAGTACGGCAAAATGGACATTTTGTCGCAAGACGAAATGGACGTTTTGTCGGAAGATGACACCACTTTGCCACGCGATGGCAAGAAGGGTCGAAAACGTACGTCATCTCAAAAGAAAGATGATGTCATCCCTGGTTCATCGTCTCAGTCTGGCAAAGGACAGGCTCAGATAAACCCCCGATCGCGAGCTTATCCAGATGACTCGACTGGCCCATGGGTTGTCTACTTTCAGCCCAGAAACAAACCTTTGAATGTAATGCAAATTACTAATGATCTGACGAAGCGATACTCGGCCGTGACTGAAATCACGAAGGTTAGGCACAATAAACTTCGTGTCTCCGTCTCTAACCTGAAGCAGGCTAACGAGATTGCTGCCTCCCAGCTCTTCACGCTCGAGTACAGAGTTTACATCCCAGCTCGTGATGTGGAGAGCGAAGGTGTGGTCACCGAAGCGAGTCTGACCCCCGAGATCTTGGAGAAGCAGGCGGTTGGCCGTTTCAAGAACCGTTTGCTTCCTCCGGTGAAGATACTGGATGTCCAAAAACTGGGCTCAGTATCTGTCAGCGAGGGTAAAAAGAGTTTTACCCCCACAGACTCGTTCCGTGTGACCTTTTCTGGTTCAGCCCTTCCTCACTACATCGAGCTGGGAAAACTTCGACTACCTGTGCGTTTGTTCGTTCCCCGGGTCATGAACTGCCAAAACTGTAAGCAGTTAGGACATACGGCCTCCCACTGTGGCAGCAAGGCACGCTGTTCCAAATGCGGAGAGAAGCATGGGGATGACACCTGTGCAGCTACCGCACCAAAATGCGTGTACTGTAAGGGAACTCCTCATGGTATCTCGTCATGCCCGGTGTACAAACAACGCGGGGAGAAATTACAACGCTCACTTAAGGAACGTTCCCGGCAGTCTTTTGCAGAAATGCTTAAGACGGCCACGCCATCGACCAACGACAAAAATCCCTTTTCTCTTTTGTCAGATGACGAGACTGACTCTGACTTGGCTGAGGAGGGAACTTCTTTCTGTTTTTCAGCACGAAAACGAAAACGCATCCGTTCGCGGAAAGTTGAGAATGAAGAACCCCAAATCAGCTTGCCCAAATCAAGGAGTGGTGGAAAAAAGGAAGTTTCTACTCCTCCTGGATTCAGAAGAACTGACTATACCCAGGATTTTCCACCTCTCCCAGGGACATCCAAAACCCCTGATGTCCCATTTTTAAGAACAGAAGCCCCTTCTTCATCTGGGTTGTTCTCATTTGATAAAATTGTGGACGATATTCTCAAGTACCTGAATATTTCTGATCCTCTCAAAAGCATTGTTCTGGCAATGCTTCCTACTGTGAAGACCCTCTTGAAGCAATTGACATTGAAGTGGCCCCTCATTGCAGCAATTATTTCCTTCGATGGATAATTTTCCAAACGAGGTCGGGGATTTGATCACTATTCTACAGTGGAATTGTCGAAGTCTTATTCCTAAATTAGACTCTTTTAAGTTTTTAGTTCACAATAATGATTGTGATGCATTTGCTCTTTGTGACACTTGGCTCTCTTCAGATATAGATCTTCCTTTTTATGATTATAACATTATTCGACTGGATCGTGAGGATTCGCGTGGAGGAGGGGTACTTTTGGGGATCAAAAAGTGCCATTCTTTCTATAGAGTGAATCTTCCACAATTTACAGGTATTGAAGTTGTCGCATGTCAGGCTATTATTAAAGGTAAGAGCCTTTGTATTGCTTCTGTTTATATTCCTCCTAGAGCCGTTGTTAATCGAAAACAACTTTCAGATATATGTTCAGTACTTCCTGCTCCACGGTTGACCCTCCCCTTGGCTAGTTTTTTAACCTGGACGTTGGTGGGCGGGCCTAATCTTATGCTTCATAGTGGAGCGTTGGAGACGGTTGGTTTAGGTCCGGCATCGTTGGCTCATGCCGTGAAAGAATAGCGTCATGAGCATGCGATGAGGATTACTGAGCTTCCCCTCTCTGATGAACCATTGCATAAGAGAACCAAAGTTCTAGCCTGAAGTGATAGTATCACACTTGTTACTCCTTTATTTGAAAGCCGCGTTGTAGTACGCTTACGTATAGGCACTGACGTTGGGTGCGATACTGGCGGCTTTTGCCGCAAATCACTCTTATTTTATTTATTTTTACGCAGATAGATTTATTTGGGTATGCAAGGGAATTATACTATTGAAATATTTCAGAAAGTGCCCAACAGTGCGCCTTCTACTTGCGTGACAAGCTTTCGTTGTTGTTTTCATTGAGGTATGACTCAGGGAACAATGTTAAACACCATTTTTGTACATGGTATTGCAACTAATCTTATATGTGCTTCATTTTGATTTGGGATAAGTGTTTGAACTATGGCTCGGGATTTCCACTGTGGCGTGCTTCTATTGTGACATACCCATACGTATTTTTGTGATGCGACATAGTGGAAGCGTGTGAGCATAGTTGGAGCATATACCCTATGTAATTTAAAAATCAGCTAGGAAACTTACTTCAAAGTGAAGCATTTTAGTCACTTGAAGGTGTCACCTGGGACGAACTAATATATATTAAATATAGGTCAAAGTCAAAAACAACTTGAAACACGTTAAATTTTAGATTACATTCACAAGTGCAGGTACTCAATAAAGCATGGTAGGTAGATTAGAGATTTCAATTATTTATTAAATTAGACTAGAGATATCATAATCATCAAACGAACTTAAATAAGAAAATTTAGGCAGCCTAGTAGCATTAAGTGAATTAACAGAAGAGTTAGGATGCGGAGGGTCCGCTTAGGGAGGCAACTAGCCTTTTCATGTAATATCTGTTTATTTTGATTATTCCTTTAAAATATCAATTTGGTATATATGTGAAAGGATGAATTAGTGGGAGATGGATTTTCGGTTTCTTTACATTTAGCATCACTATGTGTCATTTCCTCAAAACCCCCCAATAACCGGCCTCTTCAATCCCTTCCTTTTCCCATGGCGTTCAAGTGGTCCGCATAGACTATTCAGCCATTACCCGTCCTTTATCCTCGGCTTTGGATTGACTTGCGCTCCCATTGCCCCACCAAACGCTGCAAAATGAAAATGAAAATGAAAGTACTTCCTGCTCCACGGTTGATTATGGGAGATTTTAATTCCCACGGTACAGGCTGGGGGGAACTGTATGATGACAACCGTTCTACTTTTATATATGACCTCTGTGATAACTTCAATATGACAATTCTTAACAATGGAGAAGTAACACGTTTGGCTGGACCATCTTCGAATGGAAGTAAATTAGACCTCACACTTTGCTCTAACTCATTATCGTTGGATTGCACGTGGAATGTGATCCAGGATCCCCACGGTAGTGATCACTTGCCGATCAAAATTTCGATTGCCAGTGGGTTCAATCCGTCGGAAGCCGTTAACGTCGCGTACGACCTCACCCGTAATATCGATTGGACAACGTTCAAGACCGCGATAGAGGAAGCCGTGTCGTCGGTAGAAGGGCTTCCACCGTTGGAGGAATATAACTTCCTCTCCAATCTGATCTTGGACAGCGCGCTTCGAGCTCAAACTCGGCCGGTTCCTGGAACGTCTTTCCGTAGGAAACCTCCTTCCCCTTGGTGGGACCAGCAATGCACTGAGGTTTATCGTAAAAAGTCCGACGCGTTTAAGCTTTTCCGGAAACGTGGAACACCCGTGTATTTCGAAGCGTACTCGGCTCTTGAACGCGAACTCAAGAGCCTCATCAAAGCCAAGAAACGCGGATACTGGCGGCAATTCGTGGACGGATTATCACGCGAAACGTCGATAAATACGCTTTGGAACGCGGCGCGAAGGATGCGTAACCGGTCTTCGAACAACGAGAGCGAGGAGTACTCAGATCGTTGGATTCTCAAGTTCGCGCGAAAAGTATGTCCTGATTCCGTGCCGGCACAGATGATTCCTCGCGAAACGACGAATTCTGTAGACGAGATCAGCCAGCCTTTTTCAATGCTGGAACTCTCACTCGCGCTCCTTTCGTGTGGCAATTCGGCTCCGGGGGCTGATAGAATCAAGTTCAACTTGTTGAAGAACCTCCCAGACGTCGCTAAGAGGCGCATGTTGAACTTGTTTTGTCAGTTCCTGGAGCTCAATATTGTTCCGGATGATTGGAGGCAAGTGAGAGTTATAGCCATTAAAAAGCCTGGAAAACCCGCTTCAGATCATAACTCGTATCGTCCCATCGCGATGTTATCGTGCATTCGAAAATTGTTGGAGAAAATGATCCTTTTTCGCTTGGACAAATGGGTTGAGACGAACCACCTACTCTCAGATACTCAATTTGGATTCCGTAGGGGCAAGGGAACGAACGACTGTCTCGCGTTGCTTTCCACAGAAATTCAGTTGGCTTTTGCTAAAAAAGAGCAAATGGCTTCTGTATTCTTGGATATCAAGGGGGCTTTTGATTCAGTATCCGTTGAAGTCCTTTCAGACAAACTCCACGCTTGTGGCCTTTCTCCATTAATAAATAACTTTTTGTACAATTTGCTGTCAGAGAAACATATGAGCTTTTCTCATGGAAACTCTACAGCTTCTCGATTTAGTTACATGGGTCTCCCCCAGGGCTCATGTTTAAGCCCCCTTTTGTATAATTTCTACGTCAGAGAAATTGACAATTGTCTAAGGGACAACTGCACGTTGAGACAACTTGCAGATGACGGCGTAGTGTCTATCACAGGGCCAAAAGAGGTTGACCTGCAAGGACCCTTACAGGATACCTTACACGCAGAAAAATGGATTTTTGTTTCAGGGCCTAATGTATTTTGTTATTGATTCAAACATATTGTATCACTATTTCAACGAAACATATTTTTGAATCAACAAAATGGTTTTTAGAACCAACAAACAGATTATTGACTCTACAACCGGTTTGTTGATTCAAAAATATTTTTCTTTGAATTAACCGAATAATATATTTGAATCAATACCAAAAATATATTAGGCCCTGAGCCAAAAATATATCCATTTGAATTTAAAAATCATTTCTCTGTGTGTAGACAATTTGTCTACTTGGGCTATTCAGCTAGGTATCGAATTCTCCACGGAGAAAACTGAGTTGGTCGTTTTTTCTAGGAAGCATAGCCCAGCACAACCAAAGCTTCAACTTTTGGGTAAACCGATCACTCATTCTATGTCCTTCAAATATCTTGGGGTCTGGTTCGATTCAAAATGCACCTGGAGATCCCACATTGAGTATCTGAGACGAAAATGCCAACAAAGGATCAATTTTCTCCGAACAATTACCGGAACGTGGTGGGGAGCCCATCCGCAAGATCTTCTAACGTTGTACCGGACAACGATTTTATCGGTTTTAGAATACGGTAGTTTTTGTTTCCAGTCGGCGGCTAAAACTCACATCATCAAACTGGAACGTATCCAGTATCGTTGTCTTCGTATCGCGTTAGGATGCATGCACTCGACTCATACGATGAGTCTAGAAGTGTTGGCGGGCATGTTGCCACTATCGGATCGGTTCTCGGAATTGTCCCTCAGGCTCCTCACCCGTTGCGAAGTTATGAACCCACTGGTAATCGAAAACTTTGAAAAGCTTCTTGAGCTGAACCCTCAAACTCGTTTTATGTCATTGTACTACGTGTACATAACACAGGATGTCAGCCCTTCACAGCATAATCCTCATCGTGTATGCTTCTCCGACTTCGGCAATTCAGTTAGTTTTGATTTATCTATGACGCGGGAGATTCGTGGGATCCCAGAACATCATCGTTCCATGATTGTTCCGTCAATTTACGCTGCAAAGTTTGGCCAAGTTGATTCCGCAAGATCGTTCTTCACAGATGGACCACTAATAGAGTCGTCCGCTGGTTTTGGTATTTTTAACGAATTTCATAGCGCCTCTCGAATGCTTCATGCTCCTTGTTCCGTATATGTTGCGGAACTAGCGGCAATACATTATACGCTAGAAACGATCGCCTCACTTGCACCAGATCATTATTTTATTTTTACGGATAGTCTCAGTTCTGTCGAGGCTATTCGCTCTATGAGGCCGGTAAAGCACTCCTCGTATTTTCTCATGAAAATACGAGAGCTTTTAAGTGCTTTATCTTTAAGATCTTTTGTCATCACCTTTGCATGGGTCCCATCTCATTGCTCGATTCCGGGCAATGAGATGGCTGACTCACTTGCTAAGGTGGGCGCGCTATGGAAGGTGATATTTACGATCGACAAATCGCCTACGATGAATTTTTCTTCATTTATCGTCAACAGTCACTCGTCAGCTGGCAGAATAAGTGGAGTGAAGGGAGTTTGGGACGATGGCTATATTCGATCATCCCTAAGGTGTCGAAGAGTTCTTGGTTCAAGGGGTTGGATGTGGGTCGAGACTTCATTCGTATGATGTCTCGCCTCATGTCCAATCACTATTCGTTAAACGCTCACTTGTTCCGTGTTGGGCTGGGAGACAGCAATCTCTGTGAATGTGGACAAGGTTACCAGGACGCAGATCACATTATTTGGTCTTGTGCTGAGCATCGCGGAGTCAGATCTGAACTGTACGATTCCCTTCGGGCTCGAGGTAGACAACCTAATGTTCCAGTTCGGGATATTTTGGCTAGACGCGATCTGGAGTTTATGAAACTCATATATGTTTACTTTAAGAATATTAACATTAGATTGTAAGTTTTATTAACCTTGTGTTTAGTTTGTATTTTGTACGTGTGGGTTTTTTTTTATGTTTGTTTTCAAGATGAATAGAAATTAGTTCATGTTTAAGGATTAATTAAATATTTGTATTGTAAACCACATTTCAAACCTCCCTCTCCCTTTTCCCATCCAAAAAAATGTAAATCCCCACTAACCTCGAGACAACCACGAGTATCTGGTCCAGCTCCTTTAACTTTAAATATAAGAAATCAATAATGTATAACAAAAATGATAACTCGGCTCTGTAAAGTTTATTCGATTGAGCCTGTACAAATAAAGTAATTTATAAAAAAAAAAAAAAAATCTTTTAAATTTTACTAAAAATTCCAGGGTTTGTCCACTAGATTCTATTGATGATGATTGTTCTGTAATTTGATATAACTCTTAAAATGCCCTTAGCGTGACAATTATGGCTCCACATTTATCCCTTCAGTTAATTCCTTTCAGCACGTTCATAAAAATGCGTTCAATTTGGTTTTTTTTTTGTTGAATATTAACAACCGGGAATTTTTTAAGATTTGAACCGGGAAATAACCGGAAATTTCAAAATGAAAATTCACTGGCCAGTGTGAAAATTTTGACGGGCAAGAAAAGTTGCGAACAGACAAAAATGTTAACCGTCCAATTGATGTTGACGGAATCACTAATGTTTCGACGATTTTTTTGATCTCGAAATGGTTATAGACCTATCAAAAATTGTCAGAGGTTTCGAAAAAAGTTCTATACTCAATAGTCTGGCTATTTTCCTTCAAGATCTTGCATGTTTCCAAGTCAAAAAATAGTCAAGGATATTGTTCAAGATCTCGACATTTTTTCAATGGTCAGAAATTTTAATAATCTCTGACACCCGGTAGGTTTAGCATTTGTCGAAACATCGAGGAAAAATCATGTCACAGAATCTGGAGTTGCTTTTTAAGTCCATTAAATTGTATTGCATTTTTTTCATACTAATAATCCGATACTACGAAAACAAATTTCCATGTCCAGGTTTTACTTGATGTACCTAATAGAAAAACAAAATATGTCCATGATCATAACATATTTTCTATGTTTCAGAAGCGTTTAAATTGTTCAAGGACTGTTAAGTTACATTCTATATGTACAAAATATAGAACATCATTTCAAGCCTTACAATTTTCTCAATTTGGTTGTCTTAGAGATCTTGAATTTTTAAGCCCAGCAATAAAAAAAATGCCCAAAACTCTAAAATGCATCCTTAAATCCCTAATTTTTCACGATAGAAATTTTGTTTTATATCCGTGATCTTTCCATCTGGGATTATTTTCTTCGTTCCATAATAATTAGATGTTTTTTTAAACTGCCATCTAGAAATTTGCGATACTTAAAATTGACTGTCCTAAGATTGTCAAAATTCTTCTAAATCTTTGAATTTGAACATTTTTATATGTGCGTCAATTTTGCGATCTAATCACCAATGTGTGATCTAATGGATCTAATATCATACTTATTTAATGAGAACAAATTTATGGGATCCTTAAACCATTTGTTTTATTTTTTAGAAACATGAAAAATGTGCATGATGGGTTTTTGAGTTTTAAAAATCTCTCGAAGTGGCAATTTCAATCAACAGGAGATTGAAACCATATCTTTCTGATCAATAAATGTCACTATTTGTCATTTTAATTAAAAGTCACTATTTTCGTTCTTTTAGTCACTACTATTGAATCACATACTCACTACCAGCCCTGTCTACGCGAAGACTGATAGTGAATCCGGAATGGACTTATAGGACAGTAAACTATTTTTGGTGTATAGATTTAGTATAGGATGAAGGGAGTGTTGCCGAGTTCGCCTATAAAGCAGCCATCCTGCAAGATTCTCAAAGAAATATTAGGGCGACGTCCCTGCTATTCACTGCTTAAGCAGTTTACAAAACGAAGTATATCCTCCATTGGACCCACGATGTCTTAATTACACTAAGGAGCAAGTTGGAGTGATGAACCTATCAAGAGAGCACTCGATTCAGGACATTTCATTCAAGTTTTACCAGACAACCAGACCGAATGTTGATCCTCATTAAGCAAACGATTTGGACTACTGCGCTGGAACATTGCTTGGCAGCTTGATACAGATTACCTTGGTCACTCGGTGAGATCGTTCCTTTTATCTTTATTTATCTATTTATATTTTACTTCAGCTTATCGTTTATCAAAACGAACCCTGCTGCAAACCCAGCCCTCTTACTCAACGTCCAAGTGGTTCCTCGTGGAAGTGCAGAGGATTTCTCGGCATCCATCAAAGCGAGTGTCACGTCAACACATTACTACTCATTTCTCTCTTGACCTGCGTTAGGCCTCGGCCGGCGCTGGTATTGCCTAGTTTGAGATCACTAGTTTTTACACATTGAGGATGATTGCTAGTCCCAAGCATCCGGGTTTTCCAGTAATCAAAAGATCACATTTTAGTCCTTGATACTTTTTATGACTTGATAATAGTGACAAGACCGCGCCGTTCTGCATTTCTATATTGTATATTTCAAATCAAAAATATTGTTTATGTTGATAGATTTCACATAATCCTTTTCCCTTTGTCCTTCTCCTTTGCCTTTCCCTCTTCTCTTTTCAGAAAGCGAGTAATGCAGGGCTGGTAGCAGGTCACTTTTTAGTGACTTTGTCACTTTTTTGAAGTCAGTCACTAAAAAGTCACTTTTCAAACCAAAAAGTCACTAAATTCACTATTTCCCTAAAAATAGTCACTAAAGTCACTTTTTCACAACTAAAATAGAGTGAAATGGAAAAATATCAACAACATTTTTAGTACTTGGCACTAAGGAAGTTATAAAAGAATTCTGGGATGATTTCTGAGGATACTTCCAACTTCATTCTCAAAGGAATTCTTCGAAGAGTTGGATGAGATGGATTTTTGTTTTGAGAATTCTGAGAAAATACCATGGGAATTCTGAGGAGAATACGAAATGAATTTCCAATATAATTCAGGGGAGAAGTTCAAGATTATTCTAAGCAGAAATTTCTGATATTTCTGATGTTAATTTTATGGAAATTCTAAGGAGGATTCAAGTAAATCTAAAATTGATTTATGGGAAGAAGCGTCATGGAAATTCTGGAAGAATAAATAATAAATTAAATATAATCTACTTTAACTAATTATGATTTATTAATGTATGCATGAAGTTATCGATTTAAATAGTTGGAGATGCTTAACGTCAAATATCAGACTTAAAGTGGACATTTTATGCGATAGATGAGGAGATGAAGGTATAGAATTGAGTACGGTAGTGTGAAAATTGTATAAAGAACGTAGAAGTAGAAAGCGAGCAAAGGACATTTTTTAGGAAGTTACGAATCAGGTATAGCAATCAGGTAGATGCTTACGTCAGATGGCGATTTGAGTGTGAAACAATTGATAGAACTGTTTCCGCACATCGGAGGTACATGAGCAAATCGGCGATCATCCCTTTTGCCAGTGTGGCGGAGTGAAACACCCCTCATTATCCCTCATCAACGGATGAGTTTGGTAAAAGGGATGCTCTACCCGATTCGTACCTTCCTCAAAAAATTTTTAAGCTCGCTTTTTTACTTTCTATATACAATTTTTACACTGCCGTAGTACAACGCAACTATCAACTCTATACTTTATTAAAATTTCTTCGTTCAGCATCTCCAACTACGAAAATAATCTATTTCCAAGAATGTTGTCCATTGTTGTGCAAAGAATTTCCAGAATGCAATATTGTTTTTGTTAAGCAAAGTTTTAGAGGAGTGGAATAATTCTAAAAAAGTTCTTGAGATCATTCTGAAATTTTTTTTTTTGAAATATTCTTAGCGAATTATCAAAGTTATATCAAAATTTTAAAGATTTCCATGGCAGAATCCAATTCAAGATCTTCGATAAATAATGCTGTAGTTGTAATGATCTATTTAACCCTATTTGACAGTAACATTTAAAAAAATCTTTGGGAAAATCCGGAAATTGCACTTCAAATGCTCTTAATAGGAGATTCCGTTGAGAGTTTCGATATAATTAGAGGAATTCATGAAATGTCATTTTAAGTTCCATGACAAAAACAGTTTATTTCAATATTAAACCTTATTTGAGTTTCTGAGTCATCATATAAATATAACTATTGGATACTTATTTATAATTCAAAAGCACTATTTGGTCACTACTTTCGTAATTTTAGTCACTAAAGTCACTACTATTATATCGCATCAGCGCTACCAGCCCTGGTAATGGCGCTATAGCCATAAGTCATAAAAGGCTGTAACAAGAGTAAGTACTCATGCCTAAACCGTCAGAAGAAGCATCACTTAACCTTTCTAGCTTTGATGCTTCCAATGACCAACCAATCATATAATTACCAAAATCGGAACGCACGGTACGAGATGTCCACGTTTCATCCATTTATTGGATTCTGAAGTATCGTGTTTAAATCTTCGATTTAAACAGGCCCGATGTTTTCTGAATCATCTTTCACTTAAACTCTGCACAGTAGGCCTGGCCGTTTTGATATGTGTGACACATCTTCGATGTCAAACATATATCAAATCAAGACCAACAATTGAAAGGGCCTTAACTCAATTTTGTAAACAAACCTTGTAAGGCCATTTTCTCGCAAACCGAAACCTTCATTCGCAAACCTAAACCACAATCGGGTAGAGGAGAATTTCCCCTACCTGTTCAATATGTTGGTTTGCCTTTGCGGACTTCGGTTCGCGAGAAAATGGCCTTACAAGGTTTGTTTAGAAAATGGAGTTAAGGCCATTCCAATTGTTGGTCTTGAAATATACAAGAAAAATGATATAGGTATATACATCATTTTCCAGGATGCTTTCAAGAACTGGCTGTGATGGTGTTAGATTAGATTAGATTACAGAATCTGTTTACGCGAAGACTATCGTTCTTATCGTGCCAGCAAGCAGCCAAACCGGACACTGAAATAGAACCGAACGGTCAAATCACGCGCTCGGAAGTTATATAGAGAGGTTCTCACAAGGGTGCATCAGTAACGACGGAACTTATGTAAAGATGAACTTTGCGCAGCTTCCCGGGCGAAAGTTTTATGTGGCCACGGCTCAAGGAGATTACTCCAACGAATATAAATTAGGTTTTGCTGATAAGTTCGCTGGAAAATTTCTGATTTGGTAAGCGGTTTGCATGTTTGAACTCGAAGTTCTACAAGGAAGAGTGCCTTAGAAACGCATTTTACCATTCATCAAAGCACACAAAGGCCCTGTAAAGTTTTGGCCAGATTTGGCTAGCTGCCACTACAGTCGAAAGACACTTCAGTGGTATCGTGACAACAGGGTGGATTTCATCCAAAAAGACCTCAACTACCCCAATTGCTCTCAAGTTCGCCCAATCGAAAAGTATTGGCCAATTATTATGCGGAAGCTGACAAAGACTGGAAAAGTGATTGTGGAATAAAATGACCGCTCAAGTTGACGAATAGATGATGTTCGTCATTTCATGAATTGATTAACTCTCACCCCAGCAGCCTGGGTTCAATCTCATTCGCCGCCTGGATGTTCTGAGGCATAACATCTGTTTGGGTATTAGCGATCTGTACTTTTGCGGATTTAAAGCTTGGACTGCCTTTCGGAAATCGAAAATATACTTATTTTTTTTTACTACGATTTCAAAAACACGTTTATTCTTCTCGACGAATGAAACAAACTAAATTCACTTGACATTTCAAATTGTTTTCCCGGAAATAGAAAATTGGTTCAACCCGAAGGTAAAAATACGGCGCTCGCAAAGTCGGGGGGTGCTTCGATACTGGAACCACCACCCCTATTCTGTATTTAGTTTCGAACGAAATTCTCATACAAAAAAATATTTTTTTGTATGAGAATTTCGTTCGAAACGAAATACAGAATAGGGGTGAACATCTCTGATCACGCCTTCGGGTGTGAAGCCGGTTCATACTATTAATACAAGCTCATAAGTACACACTTTAAAACAAAAATACTTGACATATACCCATTTTACCCATTGAGAATTGCATATTTGCGAAATATGTGACAGTTATTCTGAATCACCCTGTAATTAACTTTATGAAGAAGTTAAAAATTTCTAAGTACCTTAGAAAACCTAGATCTAGAGATCTTTGAGGAATTTCAGCAGAGATGTTAACGGCAGCTCCCGTAACTTTATTCCAGACTTTTGGAGCGATTTAAAGATCTATTAGCGTAAGTTTTAAAAAATTCAGGATCAGTTTAGTTCCATGACGTTTACAGTACAGTTTCTGGGAACGTTTAAAGGTGTTTACGAAAATTTCATTTATTTCAGAGCAGAGATCTTCAATAGAATTGAGAGTTTCAGGGAAGCTCCGAGAACATCAAGACAGTTCAAAGAATCAAAGGGCAGTTCCAGTAATTTAAAGGAAATTGCAGAAACCTTAAAGAAGTTTCGATAAACTTAGGGAATTTCCGGAAACTTCAGCAAAGCTCCGAGAGAATTTCTGGAACGCAATAAAAATTAAATGGACATCCGGAAAATGCGAGAGTAGGGGAAATGGCTCTAATGTTGGCCAATGGATCTAATATTGGGCCCATCGCTAAAAATCTGCTATTTATCAATTGTATCTAGATGAAACCGTCATTGGGACGGTCCTGATGGATATTATTGGTTGTTATTGAAAATTTAGTCGATTGCTGAATGTATGTATGGGCCCAAATTAGGGACACTTAGACCGACATTACATACATTTCCCCTATTTAAGGGGTGTTAATTCAGAATAAATAACAAACATCAACGAACTTCCATTAGTTAAAAAAAAATGCGAAAACTTTTAGCAAGCACCGATATCTTCAAGAAATTTCAAAGAACTTCTGAAACTTTTTAAATATTTTTAGATAGTTTCATGATATTTAGCTGAGTTCACAAGCTTCAGGGATGTTCAAATAAGTTTAGAGAAAATTAGTGGTTTAATGCAAAGTGTTAGTTTTTAAAGTTTATAAAAACATCAAGGTAATTCAATTCATTTCAGTAAATTTTCAAATTACTATAAAAAAAATACTGAGAAAGTCAGGGCAGTCTATATAACTTCATAATTCTTCAATTGACAAACATTGGCGCAGTTTTAATAACATCAGAAAAGTCTAGACAATTTAAGAAGTTATGAATAAGTGTCGATAATTTAAGGGCAGTTCCAAGAACTGCAGAAAAATCTTAAGATCCTAATCATAGAATTATATTAATTTTTTCGTTTTGATTCCAAGAAAATTGCGGGACCTTGAAGTAGTTCCAGAAATTTCAGAAAAACTTCGAAAACTTTACAGAAGTTCAGAGATCTTCAGAAACATTTCGAGAATTTCACAGAAGTCTATGGGACTTAAGGGAAGATCCGAGAACTTTTTTTTTAGATTTTGTTTTCTTGCCACAAAAACAGCGCCCACTCTTTCGTGTCTTCCTTGTCACTGCGACCGCGTCTACGGCCACAGCCGCGACCTCGGCCTCCACGACCGCCGCCGCGTCAACTTTCATGAGCAGTAGCAAAATGAGGGAGCATTTCAAAATAGTTTAGTAAGCTCCAACAATAGGAAGAATTTCAGGGGGAATTTAATTTAATTTGTTTCAGAAAATTAGCGGAAAAGGAAATTCCCTGATTTTCAGAGAACTTCAGAATTGTAAAGACAATTAGTAAGGTCTTCCCATATGATCCGAAGTTTTTTTTTGTTTATTTGTTTGCCGTCGGTCTTGTTGTCCGTACTGAGTACCAATGCTACCGTCGCCAGGGAGGCAGCTCCCACAACTGGACCCCTATCGACCCATCAATTTTTGGACTGGGGACCAACGGCTTTACTTTCCTTCCTAAGGAAGGTGTGATCAGAAATTTTACACCTCAGAAAATTCCGACGGCGCCGACAAGATCAGAAGTTCACGGAAGCTTAAATATTTTTTAGCTCAGTTCAATTAAATTCAGGGCAGTGCAACATCCTTCATGCAAATCGAGATTTTCAGAATAGCGGGAAGTTTAAAACTTTTATGAGAATCATTGTGAGCATCAGGCTAGCTTCTCTCTGTGTGTAGGCGAGCCACCAGTTACGACAAATCGACGATCAAATGCATTGTTTACAAAACTGATACGTCTCTTCGAAAAAGTAATCTAGAAATATAGATTTCTAAAAGTAGGTAATGTAAAATTAATGTTTTTTTTTTGTTACAAATTTCAGATCAACGACTAGAGCTGTGCAAAGCCTCACACGATGATCCGGATCCGGTCAAGGGACAGATCATCGTATCGCTCATGTCCCGAGACGGTACCACCGGCGGTACCCCGCTGGCAATCGTTGGTCCAGCAGGTGACGTACGAGGGCCAGACGACGACGAGGAAATTCTGAACGATGAACTACCCGCTGGTTGGGAGGAACGTCTTACGCAGAATGGTCGGGTGTATTACGTAAACCATGTCATCAAAACGACGCAATGGAACCGACCAACGGAACCGGCCGGTTCGCTACCACCGGCCTTAAGCAATGGTAGCAGTAATAACAGTAGTGCCGACTCGATACCACCGGGACCATCGAAATCGGCTACCAACAATAGTATCAATAGTATTCAATCCAGTGACTCCAGCAGCCGAAGGCACTCGACGGAGATAATGCTCAACAACTCTAATAACAAGGAAAATTGTAATGTAGGCAAGGATAGACCGAAGGATATGGAAAATGGTGGTACGGGTGTAACAAATGGTGGAGTCATTGGGCCGGGTAATGGCGGAGGTGGAGGTGGTCGGCATGACGCAAAAAGCCCTGCTCGGATACGAGACGAGAGTATGCTCATAACACCTAGCTCTAGTACCAGCCCTCTAAGTGAAATAAACAGTCCAGTAACACCGAAATCAACCACAGAATTGTCCTCGCCGAGAAATTCGGGGGCTACGAGGTATGTTTCTTAATAATCATTATTTCTCTACTCATGTTTCACATCAGATTTTTCTCATTACAGGGATCCACAGTTGCTATCAGGACTGCCAAATGCAATAGGTTCACTGTCAATTGATCCGTCCGCTGCGCGATCGCCCCAATCAAACGGCATTATTCCAAATGCGCACAGCACACCAACATCTACCAACAGTAATAGCAACAACGCTAGTAGCAATAATAGCAATATTGCAAATGTCTCGGCTAGCGTTGGGGGAAACTTCCCTGTGTTAAATAATTCCAGTACCAACAATGCTAGTCTATTGAATGGCACGGCAGCCAGTAACAATAGCTCCGGCACTGGTGGCAACAACACACCGACGCATGGCGTCAACAGTTCCATCAGAGATAATACCAACGGCACTAGTAATGTCACTTCGGTGCAGCAACAGCAACAAGTGCCTTCATTTCTGCCAGCACCAGGTAATCAACACAACGGTAACAGTCGAACAGGGGAGGGACATCAGATGGAATCGCCATCGGGCCCCGGTAGGTCTCAGCCTCAACCTCAACAGCCAGCTCCCAATAGCACAAGTGAAGGAAGTCGGGAACCATCGGCACAGAGGACCCGCCGCCCTTCACGGAATATGGACGAATCATCCTCACGTAGACGGTCATCTCGAACGGCACGACCACCGCTGGTAATGCCACCGCAGTGTCGTGGGAGCGCTCCGGTGATACGACCAGCCGTTGATCTACCTCCTGGTTACGGTAAGCTAAATTAAATATTGTAATGTTTGTTTTGTGTACGAATTTGCCTCTGTTTAGTAGAAATGCGAACCACCCAGCAAGGGCAGGTGTATTTTTATCACATACCAACCAAAATGTCCACTTGGCACGACCCACGGATACCACGAGATTTCGATACGCAAAACATCGCACCGGAAACGTTAGGCCCACTGCCGCATGGTTGGGAACAAAGGAAAACCGCATCTGGTCGGGTGTACTTTGTTGATCATAACAACCGAACCACCCAATTTACCGATCCTCGCCTCAACGGACACATCCTACAGATAATTCGGAAGCAAGCACAACCCCCTGTTGGGCAAAGCGCTCCTAGTGGAGCTGCCGCGAGCGGATGTTCTTCAGCGACTCCTGTTGCAGCAACTGCCGCAAGCTCTCTTTCCGGTGCCGGCCCACAGGTTTCGAATGGAGTACCACCAGCAGCTGTTCCCGGAAGCTCTCGGCTAATGATGGGACCGGAAGCTTCCACTTCCGGCAGTAATGGATTACCTGTGGTACGTTCCCTGAGTTAAAAAAAAAATGTCTACGGTTTTATCAATTTACTTGACTTACATTTACAGGACACAACACCTCACCGAACGCCGCCAAGTAACATTCCCGATCTACCGCAGGGGCTGCTGGACGGTGCCGAATCACTGCCTAAGTACCGGCGTGATCTGGTCGGGAAGATACGATCGCTACGCGTTGAACTGCAAGCGCTACAACCCCAATCAGGTCACTGCCGGCTTGAGGTGTCTCGACAGGAAATCTTTGAGGAGAGCTACAGGTTTGCTATACCTACCTTAACTTGAACCGGAAACGAATTTGAAAATATTTTGCAAATTTTCAGACTGATCATGAAAATGCGACCACGAGACATGCGGAAGAGGTTAATGGTCAAATTCAGAGGCGAAGAGGGTTTGGATTACGGCGGTGTGGCACGCGAGTGGCTTCATTTGCTATCACGAGAAATGCTGAATCCTCAGTACGGTTTATTCCAGTACAGTGGCGATGATAGGTACTCGTTGCAAATCAATCCTGATTCGGGTAAGCATCATTTGCAGCCTTTTTTTGTTATATGTTTTGGGATAGGTAATTGTGATTCATTTTCTTTATCACAGGAGTCAATCCGGATCACCTATCGTACTTCCACTTTGTGGGTCGGATTCTAGGAATTGCGGTGTTTCACAATCACGTACTAGATGGAGGCTTTACGCTGCCATTCTACAAGCAGCTGCTCAATAAACCAATCACACTGAATGATATCGAGGATGTCGACCCGGAACTGCACCGGAGTTTGACGTGGATGCTGTAAGTTTGCTTACTCCTACTGCCTATTGTTAAAATGATTAAGATTATGTTCGTAATTATATTTGTTTTCTGTTTTTAGAGAAAACAATATTAATGGGGTGATAGACTCGACATTCAGTGTTGAAAACAATAGCTTTGGAGCACTCAAAGTACACGAGCTCAAACCGAATGGGGCATCGATACAGGTTACCGAGGACAACAAACGGGAGTACGTGAAGCTGTACGTAAATTATCGATTCATGCGAGGGATCGAACAGCAATTTTTAGCTTTATCTAAAGGTGAGAGATCAGTTTTGATTTAGGTTGCTGCAATTTATCTAAAACACAACATTTTTATTTTTGATCAACAGGATTTGGTGAGCTGATACCGAGTCAACTCTTGCGGCCATTCGACGAACGGGAGCTAGAACTGGTCATCGGTGGTATCAGCAAGATTGACGTCAACGACTGGAAGACACACACGCGTTTGAAGCAGTGCACACAGGAGACGCCTCAGATCATCTGGTTCTGGCAGGTTAGTCTCTTCTTTCACCTAAACAAAATGTGCTCAATGGCATTTATAGGCAACGGGACAAATTTTAATTTCAAAATACTGTCAGTCTTGTTCAAATAATCGAGCCTTGCCAGTCTTGAAGTTTATATGGGAATTACTATGAGGAAAATGAACTTGTTGTTCTTCTAATCCTATCCGTTTGCCATAATATGCGAAATTGCGTTTTTCTATTATTACAATTTCAGAAGGTGGCATCAGCATTTGGCTCTGCTGACAGTTGTTAATATTTTGTTAGAAATTAAAGACTCTTAAACATTTCTAGATGCAACTCTGTTGAATACTCTCCGCAAATCGCGCCGTATGCTCCATAATTTGTGCGTCATAGAGCCGGCCTTAGCATTTGGCTGGGTTCACTATCATTCTGTTTAAACTGCACCAACTAGTGAATACATTAAGCTGACATTGCAGAAAGTGACAGTCAGCATTCGAGCAGTTTCGTTAGGAAGATGTTGAGGTCATCTGCATATGATAACCGAGGAGCTTCGATGACCAGATGCACGTCGTTGATGTACAGTTTAAAAATCAACGGTCCCAGGTAACTTCCCTGATGTATACCTGATATGGCGAAGAAGCTGATCTGCAATCTCCTATGGCAAAACCATTAGTTGGTGACTAGTGCGGTACGATCGAAACTAACTCAGAAGATTACCGCATACACCGAGCCTGCCGAGTTTAGCAATCGCAATACAATAGCATGGTTCAACTTGTGCTGCGGATAGGTCGGAACAAATAACGTCCGTTTGAACCCGATCCGACATGCTTTCGGTAATATACGATGTGAGACACAGGTGGTGGTTGAAGGGCGACCGGCAGGAAACCCATGTTGATTAGCTCACAAATATTGCTGGCAATGGGACAGCAACGGTTTCTTAATCACTAGCTCGAATAGCTTCGAAACCACACCTAACGATGTTATTCCTCGATAGTTATCCACAGCTCGTTTCATTCCCTTTTTTGTGGACGGGAAACATGTGCGCAAATTTCCAGTAGGATGGAAATATGCCACTGCAGAGAGACATGCGGAACAGACAATGAAGCGGGATTAACAAGCTAGCAATATGTCTCTTCAAAAATATAGGTGGAACTCAATCAGGTTCAGTATTGAAGGATGACTTGAGCAGAGTCGTGACCTTGGAAATCACCTCAGCGTTAACATCAATGGCACCCAGATTTCGAACGTTCCTGGCAGCCAGGGTAATATGGTCGTCACTTAGTATCTCATTACACTGGCAAACTTGCCGTTGAATTACATAGATAGGAGGCCGAACTCCCTGCGTTGCTCGTTCACGTAGTTCCAAAAGGATTTCGGTGTAGTTTAAGTTTGCACTGGATGTCTCGTTGGAAATTTGAAAAGCATTCACAACTGACTCGTTGGTACATGTGATTCAGCCTCACATAATGAAGTTTCATAGGAAGTCTGCGATAGTTCGTAAGTCTTCTCAGTGCTGCTCTCTTGATTGACTTCAACCTACGTACATAGCTCTCTCGTTTGCCAGGGAGGGCGAGAAACTTTGTAGTGAGTTCTTTTCGGAACGTGTCTGTCAATTTCAATGTCGTCATCAGGACCAAGAATGTTCTCCCACTCCATGCTAGACAATACATCTATGATGCTACCGTGGTCAGCTTTACGGAAGTCTTAAGAAACCACAGCAAGATAATCACCGAAATCATGCACGAGTTTGTCCTCAATAGTGACAATTAGAAGAGGGTGATGCGGAACTAGCTTAGTTACTGCACAAGGCACCGAGGAAATTAATGGAGCCCTGTCCTGAGTGCTCACGAAGCAGAGGTCCAAACTACGATTGTTTTCGTTAACTATATGGTTAATTTAAGAAAGCGTTACTGCGCTGTAGTTGTCGAGACGATCAATAGATCCTGCGTGAAAGGTAGAGCTATCAGGATCTGAATACAGGAATCCGCTATGAGATGGACTTCACGAAACGACAGGCAGGTTGACGTCACCCAAAATTAATATCTCATCAACTGGAGTGGCACTTTCGCTAACTCTGTGAAAACTGACCGACAGTGAGTATCGGTGAGTTCATGGTCCCGGACTCGATCAGGTGGAATGTACAGAGCGCATAGAAATAGTCTGCGATCACCCAGATTGATGGCTGTCCAAACCTGCTCCACATTGTTCCATGAGTCGTTCTAGATGGTCTTTGCCTCCAATCCGCCACGGACAGCTACAAGGACATCTTCACCAGAGGATTCCGATCGCTACGAGAACCTCGTAGTCAGGACCGAAGATTTAACTGGAAAGGTGCAACATCTATTATGAGACGCACATACCCATTTGGAGGTTAACTTTTGCAACAACTAACAACGTATAGCGTCAGGATCTCCTTTCAACTCAGGAATGTGCGAACTGGATGCTGAATTTATATTATGCCCAAAATCATCGAAATACCCTTTTATTTGAGTAATTTTAGCTCCACTTGCTAAAATGCAACATCAAGCATTGAGCAAGCAAAAGTTCGCAACTCTATTTAAAATTTGAAATGAACAACCATCCTCAAACTACACCGAGTTATTAAGTTGTTTGAAACTAGAGACGTCAGTCATGCTTATTAATAAGTAGTTTCTGTGGCTAAGAAATATTTCCCTGAATTGGAATGAAATTCCTTGAGGTTCCCTGACTGTACAGGTACAATATTCTTTGATTTTCTAGGTTTTTCAGGTAGTCAACACCCTGATTCAGCAGGAATGGTTTAATCACACTTTTATTTTGAATTGCATAGATCGTTTACAACTGATAGACCTTATTTTCTAATTCAGAAATTTTATAACAGTTTTGACATTTTGAGCTCGTCTAACATTTTTCGAATATTTGCCTAGAGAAAAGTATTTTGTTAGACCTACACTCCCGATCATAAGTTTAAGGACACCCCCAAAAAAACATGACAAATTTGTTATTGTTCCACGATAGCTCACTGGTTCAAAATACGATTTCGGAATGTGATGGTTTTCGCGAGAGAAACACTCGAATGCGTCCGTCGTATACAATGTTCAGTTTATTTCTGTTGTTCGTTTCGTACAGTGCTGCCAGTTTAATTTAGAGAATAAAATATGATTATTTTTAGTGGCAAATATTAATTAAAGAGGTTTCGTTATCTCACAACCGTTCATTCTCCCCCCGTTGAGGCCTGTGGCTCAACAGAAGGCAGCATAGCGATTTTAGTCACCGCCCGCTTGTACTCGCTCGTCGCCGTCCGGACCGTGACCACTCGAACGGCTCCGTCTTCACCAGGATGGGTCGCCACTATACGTCCTCGACGCCACTGCTGAGGAGGCAAGTTCTCGTCGACTAACAAGACCATCGCACCGACTTCAAACCGTCTCACACCATCGTGCCATTTCTGACGGCTTTGGAGATTGTGTAGATACTCCTTAGACCACCTACGCCAGAAGTGTTGCTGCATCAACTGGATATGTTGCCATCTGTTTAAGCGCCCGATCTTTTCGTCTTCGTATGATGGTTCCGGTAAGGCTACTGCTGACCTTCCAATTAAAAAATGTGACGGTGTAAGTACTGACATATCGCTTGGATCCTCCGACATCGCGAATAAGGGTCGCGAGTTGAGAATCGCCTCCGTGCGAGCAAGAAATGTATTCATCTCCTCCGTTGTCAATCTGGTTTCGCCAACAACTCGTTTCATGTGGTACTTCAGCGACTTAACTCCTGCTTCCCAGATCCCACCAAAGTGGGGACTTCTTGGCGGGATAAAATGCCAAGTAATTCCCTTCACCGAGCAGAATTCATCCCACTTTAGACGATGCTGTTGCTCCTCGAATAACCCTTTCAGCGCTGCGAGCTCGTGGTTCGCACCAACGAACGAAGTCCCGTTGTCGGAATACACATCGGACGGAAAGCCACGTCGACTAGCAAAACGATGCAAAGCAGCGATGAAATGGTCCGATGTCAGGTTTGACACTAATTCGAAATGAATCGCCTTCACAGCCATGCAGACAAAGACGACAACGTATCCCTTGAATGTCTTCGTGCTTCTTCCTTCTGGTTTCAGTTGGAACGGTCCAGCGTAGTCGATACCAACCCGTGAGAATACTGGAGCAGGATTAACGCGAGCCTCCGGAAGGCTACCCATGAACTGACTGCCGAGATTAGGTCGATGCTTCGCACAAATTTGGCATTGGAAAATGATTCGCTTGATGATTGATTTCGCCCGTAGGGGCCAATACCGTTCACGGACGATGGATAACAGTCCGCCTTGTCCCACATGCTGGTTTTCTTCGTGTAGTTTCCGGATCAATGCCTCCGTGACATGGTGTTTTGCCGGCAGTAGCACTTGGTGCTTACCGTCGTATGGTATCGCCGAGTATTTCAGCCGACCGCCCACTCTGATGAGTCCGTCCAGTCCGATGAACGGTGCTAAGTTGGATAGACCGTGCCGTTTGCTTGATTCAGCTTTCAGCCCTTTCAGTAGATCACCGAACACTTCCTTTTGAAGGACCAAGAACATTGCTCGTTCTGCACTGGTAACTTCGTTGGCGCTGATACTTGTGCCGTCACGCTTCTTGTGCAGCACGTAGTCGATGAACCTCAGGACATACGCCCAGGCACGCTGTAGTTTACGGAAATCGCTTACACGATCCAGTCTGATTCCAATGCCCTCTATAACAGTTGCTAGTACTGTCGCTGTTTTGAGTTCCGGTATTTCAAGAACCTCATCAGCTACGCCTGCTTGCAATTCCAGTTGCTGTAGATGTGGTGAACCTTTCCACCAGAGATCGTAGACCAACAAGTCTACTGGTGATGCACCTCTTGAAATCACGTCAGCAGGATTGCTCTCCGATCGGATGTAGTTCCACTGATAACCTTGAGTCAACTCCACGATTGTTGCCACCCGATTCGAGACAAATTGATTCAGTGCCGACGGTGACTTTTTGAGCCAGCACAATACGATGGAACTATCGCACCACAACTTCACAACGTCGAAATGAATTCTCATCGAAGCAACCACTTTCGATGTCAAGTCCGCCAGTAGTTTTGCTCCGCATAATTCCAACCGGGGAATCGTCATCGGTTTTAGTGGAGCCACTCGCGATTTGCTTGCAACTAGGTTCACACTAATCGTGCCATCCGCTGTGACACACCTGGTATACATGACCGCTCCATAGGCCCGCATCGAAGCGTCCGAAAATCCATGCAACTCGATTCGTACTGCGTTCTCGGGGATCACACAGCGCTGTTTGTGCATTTCGTTGACGACAGGCAATTGTTGCCTAAACGTAGTCCACTCCTGCAGCAATTCTTCCGGTAGCTCTTCATCCCAGTTCAAGCCAAGACGCCATATATTCTGCATCACCAATTTGGCTGCTGTTATTACCGGTCCCAGGAACCCCAGGGGATCGAATAGGCGACCGATATCGGACAGTACCATTCGCTTCGTCGACGACGTATGTTCACTGATCGGCTGGACGAAGAATGCAAAATAATCCTCAAGCGGGTTCCAAATCAAACCCAGTGTCCTTATCGTGTTGTTGATTCCAGTATCCTCAAAACTAACGAACTTCTCTTGCAGCTCCTCTGGTATTGCCTTCAGTACTTCGGGATTGTCTGAACAAAAATTGTGGACGCCAAATCCTCCACGTTGCAACAGCGACGTTAGCTCGCGATAGATCTTCAACACCTCCTCCGCAGACTTTCCACCAGTTAGGAAATCGTCGATGTAACTGTCGTACCGGATCACTTGTTCAGCTAACGGGAAATCCTTGCCTTCGTCCGTTGCCAACTGAATTAGCGCTTTTGTAGCATGATGCGGTGAGCTAGCCACCCCGTACGTCACTGTTTTCAATTCGTACACCTTGCGTACGCCGTTTATATCCACCTACACTATTTTCTGGAACTTGCGGTCGTTCTTGCTCAGCCAAACCTGGCGATACATTTTAGGCACGTCTGCCGTTAATACCACCGGATGCGCGCAGAACCGAAGAATAATTGTCTGCAGATCGCTTTGGACTGTCGGTCCCACACAAACCGTGTCGTTCAGGGAAACTCCTGATGTCGTGCTGGCCGAGGCATCAAATACCACGCGAACCTTTGTTGTGGAACTCGTGGCCTTGAACACGGCGTGGTGTGGTATGTAGTATTCTTATCGGGTGTCCTCGGTGATCTCCTCCATATGACCGAGCGACAGGTATTCAGCCATAAATCCGAAGTACTGTTCGCGTTTGGCCGGGTCCTTGGCCAAAGAAATCTATAGCTTGTCCAAACGTTTGCTTGCCATCTCGAACGACTCGCCCAGCTGCTTCTTGCGGTCATTGAATGGTAGTCGAACCGTATAGCGTCCGTCTTCTTCTCGTACGTGTGTCTTCCCAAAGTGTTCATCTACCAGCGCTTCAGCAACAGTCATGTTTGACTCTGTACCAACGTTCGCTGGATTCTTTCTGTACATCGCTGGGATGAAGCAAGTTGTGGTGCTTCCGACTGCACCTTCGGATTTTGCATCCTTGTTCGGACGGACAGTCAGCAACTCGGTGCTTGGACTTCAAGCAATTGAAGCACAAATTCGCCCTCGTGACGATGGATTTGCGCTCCCCCACACTAAGCTCCTGGAACTTCGTGCACTTGTATATAGTATGCTCTTCTCTGCAGCAAGGGCAGTTCTCCTTGGTGGTCTGGACGAACGGTCTCGACGAAACTGGAGCTGACTGCTTCTGGTTCAACGCTTGGCGTTGCTTGTTTAGGACGGTTGACTGCTGTGACGTTTGCTGCTGTGAGCGATTAGTCCGCTGCAGAACGGGTCCCATTTCCCTCAGAAAATCCATGAACTCCTTGAATACTGGCATCTTGCCGGTGCCGAGTTTCAACTCCCAATGTTCTTGAGTCTCTCTGTCCAGCTTCTTATACAGAACGTTTACGATGATCAGCTCGGATAATCCTTCCACGACGTAACCATGGCCCTTCAATGCATCAGCATGCTTAGCACAAACTTCGACCAGCTTCGAGATTGACTTACCGCGATTTTCCTTACCGATCTTCTGAAAGTCGAGAATAGCATCGATATGCGTGTCCATAATCAACCTTTTATCCTCGTACGCATCTTTGAGGATTTTCCAGGCCATGTCGTAATCGTTGTTGTTTACAACATCCTGGTCAATCTTGTCCTTCGCCTCACCAGTCAAGCAGTTTCGCAGATGCAGAATCTTCATCGCCGGAGTTTCGTTCGCATACCTAGCCATGATACTGGAAAACAGGCTCTTGAAGCTATACCAATTTTCTGGATTCCCGTCGAAAGTGGGAAATGGTGCATGTAGTTGCGGCACTTGCTGTTGCACGTACACCGGCGGTTGCGGTACAGCAACCTGGTTTTGACTTGTCGCTGAGGAAACTGCATCGATCTTCGTGTTTAGACAAATATACAGCTGATTGTGCAGCTCCTCGAAAGTAGCGTACTCTATCCGTTGCTCAGCACGTTCATCCCTAGGAAGCATGGCACAAATATCCGCATTTATCCTCTCGTAGTCGTCAGCACACCTACGAAGTGTTTCCAACTGGAGCTGGAGCAAATGAATGTTGACATGCTCTGCCCGCAGCGTCTCGTTCATCCGCAACAGCTTGTCAACCAGCATATCGCGCCGATCGTATAGCACTTCCAGATTTTTCTCCATGATGATATTCTCTTCTTTCTTCTTCTTCGCCGTTTTCTGATCGGCAACCGACTGCAGTAGATTTTTGCTGCTGCTACCCGTTAGAGCATCCAAAATATTCCGGCGAGATACTCCCGAAACGTTTCCACGCGGAGTTTCCGAATGGGACATTCACGTACTGTTTGTTTTTCCGACGGCAATATGAATTGCACTGACGCACTGTTTATTTTCTTTTTGTTTGCAGGTTCTATTATTGTTTACATCGTTCGATTGCGACGATGTTTTCACTAGCCAACAAAATGGCGATTTTGTTTTCGCGAAACGTGCTCACACGGTTTCGATTTGGTTTTCAGCCAAAATGGCGTCACTTTTCTTCGTGCCTCGGACACACACTGTTACTTGTGGCGTAGCCTTGGGCCACTTTCCACCGTTCTTCTTGACTTTGCACCTAATTTCGACGTGTCACGGACACTCGCTTTCACTAGTGGCGTAGCCTTGCGCTCAGCACCACTGTTATTCTTCTCGGTCTCGGACCGATTTCACCTATGCCACGGGCACACACTCGCTGTAGCCTTGAGCTCAGCACCACGCTTCTGTTTTTTTTTTCTTGGCCTTGGGCCGAATTCAGCACACGGTGCTAAACAACACTTTTCCGAACCGCTCGACTGGTTCAAAATACGATTTCGGAATGTGATGGTTTTCGCGAGAGAAACACTCGAATGCGTCCGTCGTATACAATGTTCAGTTTATTTCTGTTGTTTGTTTCGTACAGTGCTGCCAGTTTAATTTAGAGAATAAAATATGATTATTTTTAGTGGCAAATATTAATTAAAGAGGTTTCGTTATCTCACAACCGTTCAGTTATGTTCATATCTCTGTCATGTTACGTCCAATTTTCGTTCTTTTTAGATCATTGATGATTTTTGGGGGTGTCCTTAAACTTATGATCGGTAGTGTAAATCAAATGGATAGGTGAAGTAGGCCTGAAGCATTGGCCTGCAAAAGTTTTTTTTTTGTAAAATATGTTCAATAAGTTGATTTTTAAGCGGGCTGTGGTCTACCACGTTACTGGCATTAAGATCTACCACCGAAGCCTGATCCGAACTACTTCAAACTACTGGAACATAATTGTTTTGTAATCAAAGGAACACATCTTAGTCCTTTTGACGTAGGACTACGTCTGTGATTTCTATACGGGGGTACACTTTGTGAAAACCGAAAATGGAACATGTAACGAAATTATGAAAGATTTTGAACGTTAATAACTCAGCTGCCCCTGGACCAATTTGAATAATTTTATCACCACTCGATCAGAAATATTTCTACATTTCTAGAAATGCTTCCGACTGTTGATATTTAAGAAACTATTGAAATGGTGGCAAATGTCAAGCATTGTCCAAAAGCGGTGGAATAACTAATAATTCCACCAATTATGTACATGCATATGCTGCTTCCCCAACACTGTCATCAGAGAGTTGTTTCTAGACGATCTTCGGGCGTGTGTGAATAGGGAGAATGCAATTGCGTAACATTTTGCACACTCATCGGCATATTCAGAACCACACGCCCCAACGACCATACAAAATGCTCCCCAGAGTTGAAATCTTTAACCAAACTTGGAAGGGATTTCCACCAAACTGCAAGTGATTTCCATCGATTCTCTTCATCGACTTTCTGTTTCGTTAATAACTCGACGGCAAACACATTCATTGATACGTTTGTTGTTCTGGATGATAGAAGAGCATAGGAAAAATAGTGCAAAATAGCTTAGTGGAGCCATAGTCATCAAAAGAGGAAATCGATGAAGAGAATTGACTTTCACTTCACACCTCTGCTTCTAAGCCCCTTAATTCACTCGTCGTCATAGCAATGAAAACTAGCATCGCACCGCTTTTGGTTCTTGTGTTACACTTGCTGGTTGCAATTCTGCTGTTCGACATTTTCGAAGGACCACCAAAAAACGTGAAATTACACTATTTTCTAGGGATGCCTAAAAGTCAAACAATTAATCGTAAAGATTTTTCAATATTTTTCGAATTTTCATTTTTATTACTCTTTATTTGTTTCAAAATCAAAATAAATTACATTTCATTTTAACCTAGGTGCTCCAGTTGCTACCCAGTTAGGAATTTCGTTTCGAACTAAATACAGAATAGGGGTGATAGTCATACTAAAGAGTATACACATAGAGAACCCAGCGCAAATTCCTATTCCTACACAAAACAAAAACTCCTGCTGCAGTTAACAAATAACATTTATTATATAAGACCACGTAGTCCTACGTCACCATTGCTTACAACCCCATAGGGCTAGTGGCAAATATGAACTGGAGAGTGTGCGAAGAGTACACCCATAGTGACCATCAGGCGATCCGGTACAGTATCGGTGAACGGACACCGGTGGAAATGCGGAGGACGAAAGTAAGCGAGCGGAAGTGGAAGACGAAGGCATTCAATAAGGATCTCTTCATCGAAGCTCTAAGGGTAGACAGCAGCATCCTGGGTCTAAGCGCGAACGAGTTGACCGAATCATTAGCAAGGGCATGTGACAGAACTATGCCGAACAGGCGGCGTCCAGCTTACTGGTGGAACGAGGAAATTAGCACCCTCCATGCTAGTTGTCTTCTAGCCAGAAGGCGCGTTCAGAGAGCAAGAACGGAAGCAGACATAGAGGAGCGCATGGTGGTGTTCCGAGAGGCCAGGGCTGCACTAAAACGAAAGATAAAGCTGAGCAAGTCAAACAGCTTCAAGGAGCTGTGCCGTGATGCCGATCCCAACCGAGTCGCGATGGCGAAGATCAGAGGTCCAAAGATGCCAGTTGAAATTTGTCCCAACATGCTGAAAGTCATTGTGGAGGGACTTTTTCCAGAGCATGACCCAATGACCTGGCCACCTACACCATATGGCGAGGAAGATGGAGACAACGTTGAACAAGTCTCCAACGAAGAACTTCTAGCAGCAGCGAAAGGGTTAAAGGCGAAGAAAGCTCCTGGCCCGGATGGAATTCCCAACGTGGCGTTGAAGACGGCGATCCAGACGTTCCCGGACATGTTCAGGATAGTACTGCAGAAATGTCTGGACGAGGGTCAGTTCCCTGATAGGTGGAAGGTACAAAAGCTGGTGCTGTTGCCGAAGCCCGGAAAACCGCCGGAAGATCCTGCATCGTATAGGCCAATATGCTTGCTGGATACTGTCGGAAAGCTCTTGGAGAGGATCATCCTGAACAGGTTGGCGAAATGCACGGAGAGTGAACACGGATTGTCGGAGAGGCTCTTCGGATTCCGTAAAGGGAGATCGACGGTAGATGCAATCCGGACAATGATTGACAGAACCGAGAAAGCTTCCAATCAGAAGTGGAGAGGAAATCGATACTGCGCCGTGATTACGATTGATGTGAAGAATGCATTCAATAGTGCCAGCTGGGAGGCCATCGCCAAGGCGCTCCATAGAATGAGAGTTCCAGACTACCTCTGCAGGATTCTAAGCAGTTACATCCAGAACCGGGTCCTGGTCTACGAGACAGACACGGGGCAGAAATCGCTTAGAATCACGGCGGGATTTCCACAAGGCTCCATTCTAGGTCCCACGCTGTGGAATGGAATGTACAAGGGCGTGCTGACGCTCAAGCTGCCCAAAGGAGTTGAGATCGTTGGCTTTGCGGACGATGTCGTCTTGACGGTAACCGGTGAGACGCTGGAAGAAGTGGAAATGCTGGCGGCCGAGGCGATAGATACGATTGGTAGCTGGATGCAAGGAGCGAAGCTGCAGAAGTGATGTTGGTCAGTAACTGCAAAGCAGTGCAGCGGGCAGAAATCACCGTTGGAGAGCACACCATTGTTTCGAAGCGCGTGCTGAAGTATCTGGGAGTTATGATCGACGACCGGCTAAACTTTAACAGCCACATCGAATATGCTTGCGAGAAGGCGGCGAAGGTCATCAACGCAATAGCCAGAATCATGCCGAACATTTCTGGTCCAAGCAGCAGTCCTCATCGATACTAAGGTACGGAGGTTCAGCCTGGATTGAAGCGCTGAAAACGAAGCAGAACCAAAGGAAATTGAGCAGTACATTCCGGCTCATGGCCATGCGAGTCGTGAGTGCGTACAGAACCATTTCGATGGAGGCAGTATGCGTTATCGCCGGTATGATCCCAATCGGCATCACCTTGGCGGAGGACTACGAGTGCTATATGACGAGAGAAACCAGAGGAGGGGTCGATGGCTAAGTGTCAGCAGGAGTGGGATGCAACAGAGAACGGTAGATGGACACAGGCTAATACCGATTCTTTCGACCTGGGTGAACAGGAAGCATGGAGAAGTCAACTTCCACTTGACGCAGTACCTGTCTTGTCATGGGTGCTTCAGGAAGTACCTGCATCGGTTCGGACACACAACGTTACCCTTCTGTCCGGAGTGTGGGAATGTGGAAGAATCACCAGAGCACGTGATCTTCGAATGTCCTAGATTTGATGCTGTGCGAGAGGATATGCTCGCCCTTAGCGTGGAGAACGTCGTCGAAGAAATGTGTCGAGAGGAGGGCACCTTTAACGTCGTCAGCAGAGCAGTAACGCAGATCATGTCAGCGCTGTATGCATTGAAAATGGCGAGAAGACCAACTAGAAAGTAGTAATGTGCTCACAAAAGTGCGAAGTGAAAGCCGAAGCCGGGAGAACTTTCCGTCAGAGTAGGCTGAATCCACCACCGGGGATAACCGAGTAGAACGTGATGCTGGGAGCTAAATGGCTCACAAATTGGAGAGACGATCAGCGACCTGGAAGCGCCAGTTAGCTGAGGTAAAGTGAGTTGCGTAATGCACGGCCCCCTCCGAAGTAATACGACAAGTGGTTCCGTGGGAAAAGGGCAAGGCGTCCAAGGAGATTTTAGTGCGGTAAGAATCCCACACACCGTGTCACCACGACTGTGCGCCCAGTCGTTAAGCGGTGGCACGATGGCCTTTTGAAGGTTTCCTCTTTGCAAAAAAAAGAAAAAAGAAAATAGGGCTGTCTCTTGTAGTTTTTACTTTGTATGTCTTGTTGATAGTGACAACACTCGGTTTTGTCCACCGAGGATGATCTTGAAACAAGGAAAAAATGAGTTAAGACTAGGATTCTGATGCATGGTCATTATCGGTGTTATTGCTTGATTTTGTTGCTAAGGAATCCGTTTTTGACTGCAAAAGAGGCGCGCCTTTGGAGGGTGTTCCAACAATCATTTTACAATTAAGAATCATTTGTCTAGATCATGTTAAAACATATCTTGATGTTTCACCCCTTATTTGCTCATTTGCAAGCTCGCTGATTTCATACACGACTATAGAGCGACAATAGTATATTCTAGAGTTTAACTTAGAAGGACATAAGGAAGTCAAATCTGGTAAAACTTTTCTGTCGTAGCAAGTTGTGTTGCAAATTAATATGAAATTAATCTAAATTGAATAAATTGCTCATTTACAATATAGAATAAATTTGTATGCTCAACGCTCACTACCAAATCCAATTTTATTTTTCAGATTGTCGAATCCTACTCGCCGGAGATGCGCGCTCAGCTGCTTCAGTTTGTGACCGGTTCGTGTCGGGTACCGCTGCAAGGTTTCCGTGCCTTGCAGGGCTCAACGGGGGCCGTTGGGCCTCGGTTATTCACGATTCACCTAACGGCGGATGCACCGATCCAAAACCTTCCCAAAGCGCACACCTGTTTCAACCGGATCGACCTTCCCATGTACGACTCGTACCAGCTGATGTACGATAAACTGACGCAGGCCGTTGAGGAAACGTGTGGATTTGCCGTGGAATAAGCGCGGAGTAATTCATTTAGGAAGTCGACCAATTTTATCATACGTTAGGAAACAAGCTGTTCATCACCTGGATGAGATCGGAACGAATCAAATGGGCTGATTTTTCCTCTTTCTCGTGTGCGGAAGAGCGACTAATAAGACCGGTTAGGAGAAAACGCCGCGCCACCATTCTCCCATCGACGAGACTTGGGATAGGTCTGCCGATAGATCATTCCCACATTAGCTCGAATCGAGAAGTCAACCCGGGGGAGTGTTTATTACGTACCAACTTTATAATGCTATAACAAAATTACATAGAAAAACAAAATAAAGTCCAAGTGTTCTAACAATCGTACAATTTTCCTTACTGTTGGGAAGAAATTAACTAATAATCAAATATTGCCGAATCAAACATAAATCAGTAGTGAACCGAAAATAGCTAACTAAAAAATAAAGGAAAAAAAGAGGTGTTTCCACTAACCATTGTTAATCCATGATACGATCATTATAGCTCAAAAGATTTAAAAAATATTTGTCCCAATATGCAATTTTAATCAGAGGAGGAGGATTTTGTAAAACCCGATAACAAACATTGTTGACAACATTGATCGATTTTATAACAAATTATGGCATTGAGCCCCATTTTTGGCGAAACGATAATGTTTGGATTTTTTTTTAGGAAATGAAAAGTCGAAAATCGAAACAGTTTACTACAACTGCGTGATATTTAGCAATTTTTAAATTTGCATCGAAAGTTTTATGTACGAAAAACAAATATTGAGATTATTATTCATTAGTACGCAAAAGATATCGGTCAAGTGGTTCAGAAAATCAGAACGAAAAACGTGTTTCTCCCTTTTTATTGGTCTAATACAGTGTAGGTAGTCGTCGTCCAAATGTTTAAATATGTTAGTAATTCTAACAAGTAAAGATGCGCCACAAATAAAAGTATTTATTGTAGGAAAAAAAATGTTTAACGATTTTGACCATATATTCAATCCTTCCTTCCTTCAAAGCCCAGTCAAGTTGAGCGAAGGTAGATTTTTGTCGCAATGATATTATATCTAATAGGGATTTGTTGATAATTAACATAAAACACACATCAGGAATGATCAGACGCTGTGTTGGCTGGTATGAAACGAGAATAAACAAACTAATCGTCCCCTTTTTCTTATTGACTATTCTAGGATTATGTTTCGATCCTTTTTCCTCTGTACATACACATTGTAATAGGTACCTATACATAGTTAAACGAAAGAATTATTGTACATCTACTTTACAACGAAGCAGTTGAGTAGATTCGAATATGTACCCCTATTCCCCTTTTTCATACAGCTAGGCATATGTTCAATGCGATAGGACTTACCCATACAATATTCACATATGAGAAGCGAATCCAATATTTAGGATGATGGTAGTTAGACTTATTCGATTTGTTTTATTTTTTCCTGTCGCGAAGTGTTATTCGCTGTTCGTCTGCGCTGTTCTCTCGGTACATCGGCTATTGTTTGTGCGTAAAGGACAAGGAGAAGAAAGGCTTGAAACATGTGATTGTATGAATTGCTAAGGTAAACTAGAACAGTGTTAACAGCGCAAAACGATAGGAAGCTAATATCGGTCAGCATGTAATCGGTAGGTAGTAGATAAACAAGAACCACAACGTATATATTATTTGTAAATTATACTAAAACATTTTATACAGTTATACATCCATATTGTGTAAATTGCTCATATCACATTGATTCCTTATACTGAACTTCCCATCCTCAGTCATCGATATCTGCACGGCTACGTTGAACTTCGTCGAATCTGCTGTCATCAAGCTGAGGTTTTCCCAATGTTTCTAATGTTCATAACACTTAGACTCATCATTCAACATCCATTGTCATGGCGATGCAGAGATTCGTAGTCTTCTAAATCATGGAAACAGAGATCCCTGATCATCTCGGCTTGGTCACTCTGCTGAACGAGATGATACGACGCATCCGATGGTCCAATTTGCAACTTCTACACGCTGGTCCTCAATTGCTACTTTGTGCTGTTCGCTTACCGTTCTGATCACTAAGCTGGACGAAACGTTGCTAGGAACATCATCGACCGATGGGGATTTTTTCTCTTTCGTGCATAGAACTGGTTCAGCAAACTCTTTTAAACTCAGAATTTCAGCCCATGTAGCTTAGTCTATAAGGAACAACTTTGCTGAAAACATCATCATGATTGAAGTTAGTATAATTTGGTATAATGGAGATATTCATTCTTGAATTTATGTGTATTTTGTTCGTATAGGGGGAGGATGGGCATAGTGAACAGGTGGGGCAGAGTGAGCATCCCGCAGTTTGGCTCTGGATCTCGAGCTGCATGAAACAATTCAGCTAGTAGTAGGTTCAATATCATTATGATATTGATCCTACCTACCACCAACCAATTTGTTCCGGAAGTCCAAGCTGGTGCACGGGATGTTCAATATGCCCCTCTTACCCCTGTATTGCAACAAAATACAGGCAGCTTATGCAACGTATCAACTAGATTACCACTAAAAAAAATAAAGGTTCATATTTCCCACAGGCCAAAATCCAGGTTCGTGTATTTTGGTGCGAACTGGCAGGAACTGCCCTTCGCTGCAGCAACGGGAAGTCGGTGGGACCCGACGAAATCGGATATCCTCTACTCAAGAGGCTACCGGTACCAGGACAGCTACGGATGCTAGACCTCTTCAACAAGCTCTTTCTCACTAACGGGTACCCAGCAGTATGGAAGGAAAGCTTGGTAGTTCCCATCCCGAAAGCCGGGGTAGCCACCCGTGAAGTCAGCAAGTTCCCTTCAATAGCGCTAACATGTTGTATGGCCAAAGTCCTAGAGCGTATGGTCAATCGAAGACTGAAGCAACACCTCGTAGCTGGAAATTTCCTTGATCACCGACAAGGTTTCGGAACGTCCACCTATTTCGCAACCCTAGGGGAAGTTCTCAAGAACGCCTACGACAGTGGTCTGCACACCGAGATAGTATCGCTCGACATATCGAAGGCCTTCAACAGAACGTGGACGCCCCTCGTCCTTAAGCAACTAATCGACTGAGGTCTTAACAGACCCATCGTTCACTTCATCCAGAACATCTTGTCCATCCGCTCATTCCGAGTTTTGCTTAGAAGCTTGTGCCATCAGCCACCAGATGGGCTAGTATTTTTTTTTATTTGAACATAGTTGATTTTGTGTGCAATATGATCTTTGACAGTGTGCAAAGAGTGTATCATTTTGTCATTTTTTTATGCATTTCAGTTAAGAGTAGAGTGAAAGAGATAGAATCAAAACATTCTAGTACATTTAGTGTTGCCATGTGGTACAATCCATTAGTAGTGTTGCCATGTGGTACACTGAAAAACTGCAATAGCAGGTGCGTCACCAAAGTTTTCGAGCCGCTCCGTCTGTCACTTCGTTTGTGCTGTCAGGTTCGCGTTCGGATTGGCAAATCAAAGTTGGCACTCGTGGAGAATAGAAGAACTATGAAAGTGATGATGGTTTCAGAATTTTCCACGGGGAAGTATACAAGTGCAATCTTAAAATGCTTTTATTTTGAACATGGAGCATTTTATTTAAATCTGGTTACTGCTACAGTGGTAGAAAAGCGGAAGTATATGTTTACACCTAAAAATCTGAAAATAAATTATGTTTTCTGTATTATATGTCTATTGAGTAGTCCTGAAGTTTTCTACTAACGTAGCACTAACCAGATTTAAATAAAATGCTCCATTCACAAAATAAAAGCATTTTAAGATTGCACTCGTATACTTCCCCGTGGAAAATTTTGAAACCATCATCACTTTCATAGTTCTTCTATTCTCCACGAGAGCCAACTTTGATTTGCCAATAGTCACAGTCAGCGATTTTGCGACTCGCGAGCGCTCACTCTGAGTGAACGCTCACCAATCGTAGAATTTCTGATTGTGACACTCGGAGAGCGGAATTGACGGGTTTCGTGTGTCGGGCACATGCTTTGAAACCTCTGCTTTTAACTTGTTGGTACAACATATCATAGAAACATCTAATGATTTCATAATTCCGAGAAAAAAAAACATTTTTTTATGCCAAGTGAGTGGAAGCAACTCTGTAAGTAACCAATGCATGCGGCTCACACTTAACTTGTTCTATTTCTTTCTTCCATGGGCCTTGTCCCATGTACTAATATTAACCTATTAACTGCCTGAGGACAAATGGGAACATGACACACGACCAGAAGTTCAATAGGAGGAAAGCAGCGAAAAAGTTTGAACAAGAAAAGAAGAATTAAACTTGCACCGGCAAGAGGAAGCAGACAGAAAGGATCATGCCGGTTGGAGACAGCCAATGTATACTGGACGAAGCTTGTATCTAGGAAAAAGTAGTATGTGCAGGAAACCCAAACGTATCAAATGATCCCCAATGGAAATTGTTGCTGGCAGCCGAAAAACAATATAAAAATAAAAATAATATACCTACAACCGACAATATCACTGCAAGCAAGCGTGTGAAGCATGTGAATCAAATTCATCAGTACGTCACAGCAAAGGCACAGGGGCTTATGGCAGCAAAACCCCAACAAGGAAATCAAGCAAGCCAATAGGAATTTGACCAGGGCCCAGGTCAAGCAACCGCTCAGAATGGAGGTTTCTCATGTTGGACCTCTGCACCTCTGGAGGTTCCCAGGATACTTGAGTAAGTGAGCACGTGAAGAGGGACGCTAATTTGATAGTAGGATTAGCTGGCGCATTTAGTTTGAATTTTGTATGGGGATTTTAGATAAAATACATGAAAAAATTACACTCCTACACTCTATCGATCATAAAAAAGTTTCCTTATTCTCGATTTGATTCAGATTTTCAAAACTTTTAGTTCAATTAATGAGTAACACTTTGCTGAAGATTGGATCATGAAACCAGTTAGTTTTATTGAGACATTCGCTTTTGAATGTATATAAGTATTTTGTTATTGTTATTGCTCAGCTCACACCCTGGCCAACTATCGCCCGCCCATCTGCATTTAAGTATGAACCTGCGGAAATTTTGGTCGTGGCCTATGCTAGACCGTATAGCATAACGATTTTCTTCCACCAGCAGGCCGTTGCTCCCGTAGGCAGTCCCGCTAGCTTCAGATTTGTAGGGGATAGTAAGAGAATAAAAGAATAGAGAAGAGCGATAGAGTAGGGAAAAAATGCCTCTAATGTTGGGCTATGAATCTAAGATTGGGCCCATCGCTAAAAATCTGCTATTTATTAATTGTATCTAGATGAACGCGTCATTGGGACAGTACTAATGGATATTTTTGGTTGCTATTGAAAATTTAGTCGATTGCTGAATTTATGTATGGACCCAAATTAGGGACACTTAGGCCGACATTACATACATTTCCCCTATTTGTTGTTTTTTTTTTCTGAAAAGAGAAGAACAAAAACAGCACGCCGACTTGTTGTGCTGCATGAGCTATGTCCGCTTTCATTCCCGCTCCTGCGGGTTACGTCCCTCTTCACGTGCTCACTCACTCAAGTATCCTGGGAACCTCCAGAGGTGTAGAGGTCCAACATAAGAAACCTCCATTCTGAGCGGTTGCTTGACGTGGGCCCAGGTCAAATTCCTATTGGCTTGCTTGATTTCCTTGTTGGGGTTTTGCTGCCATAAGCCCCTGTGCCTTTGCTGTGACGTACTGATGAATTTGATTCACATGCTTTCAGAGAATGTTTTTTTTTTCACATAAAGGCACAAATATAGAGGTTGGCCCGTGGAAAATAAAAACTTTTATTTTTGTGGGCCAGTCTAATGTAGATGGAACGGAGGTACAAGCAACAATCAATACGAAACTAACGATTTTAAATTGGCTCACCACTTTAGTAGCCTATTGGTCCCAAGCAAACGATTAACGTACCCTATTCTAGTCGAAATTCTAGTACTACGCAATGTTTGTTTTGATTCGCTATGAAAGTTTGACAGATAAAATGAGGGGTTATTGGTTTTTCCTATGTTTCGAGGGGTGATTCGATAAGCTTGGGACCGAAGATAGTACCAGAGGTGAGCCAAAAAGTCGAGCACGTTTCTTCGGGACCTACTTGTCTTAGAGTTATCTCTATGGTACAAGGGCTTCTTTTGAAATAACCTTTCTTTGCTTCGAGTTCTACAGAAGATAACATTTTTTTTTAGTTTATTCTCATACTTTTCAGAAGATTTCTATTGTTATCTTAAAATCATAGTCAACACAAGACGACAATAATTATTTTAATTTTTTTTATTATGCCTAAAAGAATTCTTCGCACGCGAAGTTGAAATTACGCGCCTTCTAATGTAATTCAGAATAATTGCAATGCAGGCTTCTAGCTTAGTTTATGTTTAAGAATTATTCATTCCTATGTAATGGTTTATTATCCATTCTCAGCTGGATATAACCTTGGATATTCTTATTTTCTAAATTTTATAATATATTACTATTGTTGAGTTTGCTAGTTTCTCATGCCTCCAGATGCATTCCCTTTTATCTTGTGAACATTTTCAATGCGACGCTTCGTACACGGAGTGTCGCATAGAAGAGGGACCAGAGGTTCCGATCGTTTCGATCGGATGAGTGGATTCCGATAGCGGTGGATGTGGACCACTTCGATATCCGTCTCGACGGGGTTTCTTCATCAAGCCACTCGGGGATAACCCGGGCATTCCGGGCTGTTGCGGTGGTAGATGAGGATGCGATGGCAGTGGCGACGAATGGTGCTGATGATAATGGTGACTGTGGTGATGATGCGATCGCATATGAGGCAGAATATTCGGAGGCATGGGCACCGGTCGGTACATACCGGAACCGGCACCGGATGCAGGAGGTGGTCCACCGTGACTGTTCATATTGTGATTCGGATTAAGAGTAGAATTATTGCCACCATTTGATGGTGGTGTCGCTGGAGGATACGCTGAAGGCGGCATGCTAGAGCCACCACTAGAAGGCGTACCCGAAGGTGTAGAATTGCTGCTAGAAGGACGAAATGGCAGCATCGGCGGAGCGTCGCGAAAGTCAATCATCTGCACCGGGGGTGGATTAACGCAGCGAGGCTGCGGGCGCTCGGGTGGCGGTGAACCGGGTGGGGGCGGAGGAGGTGGCATGCTTTCCAGCTCTGGATCAACTTGTTCTTTTTCTTCGAGATTAATATCCTAAAAATAAGTTAAATCATTCATTAGCGAGACCTAATACGCGTTGGGATGGTTGTTTGGTAGTTTTCGACTTACCGGTAGCTTCAACCGATCGATCAGACGCTTCTTACCGGTTGCTTTCAATGTCCGTTTCCGGCGCAGTCTCTTGCGAGTCTTCGATGCGGAAATTTTGGCGGGCGACCGAAGTGCTTCAGCACCCGAAGAAGATGATTCGTCACCAGGTGCTACGCCATCCGCGAACAAAACCTTTTTCCTAGCGACGCTGTGAAAACAGTAGAGGAAATTAGGTCAACGCGAAATTTTTTTTATAGCAAGTGACATCTACTAACCATGCACCGGTCTTGGTTCGTAGAATACTCTTGTCGTAGACTCGATTCAGCGAAGAGATCAATTCCTGATGTTTGACGGCGTCGAAGTCCTCATCGGAAGAGGAAACATTTGCGACAGAGGCAGTGTCCGCTAGCAACCGCTTGACCTCCATTTTGAGCTTTTCTTTACGCATCTTCTTCTCCATGCGTTTCTTCTCCCGTTCGATGCGAATTTTCTTCTTCAGCTCGAGTCTTCGTTCATGGCGGAGTTTCAGTTCCTCGGCTGTAAGGATCTTGGGAGTGACAAGGATAAGAGATGTCGGTAGTGGTAGCGTTAAGGGGGTAGCTGAAGGTGATGGTTGAACGGCGAAGGAAGAGGATGGAAGTGAAGGAGGTTCCACTGGAGTTGGAGGGGGAGTAATCTTAACGGGTTGTGCTTGTGAGGGAACAGCGGTTGGAACGATCTCAAGCATGTTGCCTACCTGTTTGACTAGGCTTTTTGTGGATTGTTCTACCGGAAGTGGCGGAGGTGGAGTTGAGACGTTTGGATTATGATGGTACATATTGTTTTGATAGAGGTTGACGTGCGAAGGAATAGGTTGCATTGGAGGATGCGGGCCACGCTGCCAATTTTGTTGAGGTCCACGAGGCCCTGGATAGAATGGAGGACGTGGGCCTTGATTGAAACCGTAACCAGGTGGGCCGTGAGGTGCTTGCGGTCCTGGTGGAACACCGTGATGATATTCTTGAGGATAGTTAGATGGGAAATGTTGTGGATGGGGTGGATGTCCCATTGGGTGAGGGGTGTTTATAGTTCCGGGGAACGGAGTTGGGTAATGTTGATGTTGCTGCTGCTGCTGCTGCTGAGGCGATTGTCGTATGTCATGGTGCACAGTTTGAATCGGTTGATAGTCACCGTAGTTGTCAGCAGGTGGTGGTTGAGAAGTAGTTTCAATCCGTTTGGGTATTTCAGTGCCATTCATTCCTAACACGATGTTGATTCGATCGTCCAGCGGTATTCGTTTGGGAGAATCTCCACCTTCTGGTCCTTCTAGTACCATGTCTTGGGGATCGTAGAAACCGTACGTTTTGGAGTACACATTATTATAAGCAGAACTTTCACTGAATACTGGAGTTTTTCGTTTCTGATTTTCCAACTCAGCATCGCTAATGGTTGAGTCAGCCAAGCTTTTCTTGTAGCCTGTGACAGGGGATTGATCATCGGGAGAAGGAAAAGGCCCGGCACCGGAGCTGGTGACCACATCGATTTGATTCTCGGTAGGTGGCTTCTCCTTCGGTGATGGAGGTCGCTGATAGTAGGGCGATCTGGAACGCCTCCACTCGCGATCGGCTGAATACCTTCGAGGACTTCGTTCTGCAGGCGGGCTAGGAGGTCTCCGCAACAATGCGGGACTTAGGCTACGTGACCTGGAGCGTGTTCGCCGACGTCGCGATGGCGGTGGACTTCTAATTCTCCGCAGCGGTGGATTTCGCGACTGATGGGCTCGATCTTTCCTTCGTTCTCGATCTCTATCCTGAGCGACTAGCTTCCTACCAGGACTTCGTTCCTTGGATTTGCTACGACTTCGACGATCTTTCGAACGCCGCTTCTTCGGAGCAGCGCTTCTATCCCGCACTCGCTTAGGACTACGATCTTTAGACTTTCGCTCTCGAGAGCGTCTGCGTTCGTGATGATCCTCTTTCGATCGAGATTTCTCCCTGTTTGGTTCCGGAGGTTTGACAGAACCTTCTTTAATCTGTTCTGCAGTTTCTTCCTCGTCTTCAGGACCCAACAAGGCAGATGTATTAACCGCAGGAATAATTTTGTTTTTAATCGGGAGTTTAAGTTTGAAGGGTGAACTACGATCAGGATTTAACGGTTTAATAGCACTACTGATCGACTCTTGACTACTGATTGATTCTACCATAGAATCATCCCGAATGTTATAGATCTTGGAAGGTGCCCCTAGTGGGATCATTGGTGTTTTCACCTTCAACAGCAGATGTTCCGGAATGATAAGTGGTTGTGGCTTTGGAGGCGTAAACTCCGGTACCGTCTCGGGTTTATGTTCAGGTTCAGGCTCCGGGCCCATTTCGCTATCCTCATCCGGCTGGAGCAGCTCACTGGCCAGTGTTTCAATGTCTTCAAGTGGAATTATCGGTTTGATGAGCTTCTTCTTTTTCTTCTTGACAATAATTAGCTTCTTTTTCTTCTTATTTTCAACCTTCTCTTCATCAGAACTATCGGATGAAGAGTCGGACGAACTGGAACTGGAACTTGAGGACGAGCTTGACGAACTGGAATCAGAACTTGAACTGGAACTCTCAGACGTACTACTGGTGCTTGTTGTTGTGCTGGAGGAAGCTCTTCGTTTCCCCGGTTTCTTCTTTTCAGCTGCGATATCGTTTATTTCTGCTTTGTCGGCTCCAGTTAGATTCGTTTCCTTTTGTGGATCTAATAACTGGATGAAGTTTTCGTACTCACTGGCAAGCTTTTCCGGAACATTGTCTCCAACAATAGCGGGTAACTTGGCTTCTTCTAATTTGGCAGCATTTTCCGCTTGTTCCGCTTGCTCCATTTTCGATTTCATAGATTGCAACTGACTTTGTATGTTTAGCAAATCATCCAGAGGAATAATTTGCTCATGACTGCTCTTCGGAATTAATCTCGCACGTTTGCCATCATCATCCGCAGTGGAAGTTTTTCCCAAATCCTTGGTCGGACTTCCTACTGACGTTTTACTGTTGGCTATCAGCGGGCTAAACTCATCATTCTCCCAGTTAGAAGCGTAATCATCGGTATCTGGAGAATCGGTTTCCCTTCGGTTGCGATCTTCCAGTTCCAGCTTTTCTAAATTACCGATGGATTCCGTAGTGATAGATGTCTTACTCAAATCATCCAAGAAAGAACAACTGAATTTGGGTCGGAACCCTAAAGACGAATCTTTTGGTTCTAGACTTTTGTCTGCTTCAGGAATTGCAACTGTTTCCGGCACTATTTCAGTTGGCACTTCTACGTCAGGTTCGCTCACAGTTGTCAGGAAGACTTCCTTTTCATTTCCAATCTCTTTTTCCTTCTCTTCGTCTGTCAGAGGTTCCTGTTTAACGATACTGTAATCGATTTCGATCTTCTGGAACTGTAGCTCATCCCTTTCGTCCAGCATCTCTAATTTTATCCGTTTGATAATCTGTTCTTCCTCTTCTGCCACGTCCGGTTCCACCTCTGGCAGTGGAACATCCATTTCCGTGTCGGAACTATGTTCCGTGTGAACTTCCTCCAATTTCTTTGTCTTCTCTTTTTTCTTCTTCTTTTCCGCTGGGGATTTCTTCCGTTTCTTCACTTCCTTGCGCTTCTCTTTGGGTTTCTTCTTTTGAGTGGAACCATTTTTCGACTTTTTCACGTCTTCTTTATCCTTACTTTTGCTTTTGACCTTATCTGAATGATTTTTCTTTTTCTTTGATTTCTTCGCAACGGACGAAGATTTCTTCTTTGAAACCTGTTCATTTTCCGTGTCTGACGAGTTATTATCATCGTCGCAGGCTTGCAGTGCCGCAATTGCCGGCGTTATAGGAATCGGACGAATTGGAGTCTTGCTAACAATCCGTTCTCGCCAACCGATTACCGGAAGACTAGATGTATACTTGATTACTGACAGGAACACGGGAGACAGTTCGTTACGCTTCTTTGCAGGGGTGATACTACGATTGCGGCGAGTATCAGATCGTCCAAATTGATCCACAGATCCACCCGAGAGCCTATCCTTAGAACGCACATCCAATGACCCTTCTTCGGACATTTGCCTGGGCATACTTTTTTTACGATCCAGATCCCTAGCCTTCCCAATTGAAGAAGAGAATCCCCTATTATCATCTCGCTTCTTTTTGTCACGCTCCCTGGATCGGGATTTTCTGTTCTTATTCCGTTTATATCGTTCCTCGCTCTTCTTCCTTCCATCGGTGGCAGCACCTTTAGGAACATCCACTTTACTACGTACTGATTTTGATTTGGATTCTGCACGTTTTTTACGATCGTCCCTTGAAAGACTTCGATCTTTACGGTCCTTACGCTTATCGCTGTCCCTGACAGCGCTTTTTCTATCCTTTACTTTTTCCTTATTTTTTTCGCGCTCCTTCGAACGATCTCCGTCACGATCTTTGTGCTTCGCCTTCTTATCCTTCTCTTTCTCTTTATCTTGATCCTTTTCCTTTGTTTTGCCCCTGGTTTTGCTACGTTCCTGTTCCCGGTCCTTGCTTTTAATGTGCTTGGACCGATCCGGTTCCGTCTGGTCTGACTTGCGTTCGGGTGTGTCCTTTGCCGGTGACTTACGGGATTTATCAGGTTTAGTTGACAATTCTGAAAATAAAAATAGGGATATAAATATTTAGCGTTTTTAGCCGTTAACATTTTATAATTCCACGTTATTCTCGTTTACTTTTTTATTTTTTTCTAAATTCATAATGAACTTAAATACTGATGTTTAAAATGTGCATTTTTTGAAACCTGCGAGTGGAGAATGGTACGCAACTAGTAGGTTAGTATACTGCTGTAGCGGTATTCGAATTAGATATTAAATTAATGTAGCATGAAGTTCAAATGCTACAAATGTTCACTGTTACTATTCGAAACGACACGTACTATTCCAGTTCACTTGTATGCAACTGGTGAACTCATATCAAGAGTAAATTATCCCTGCATGAAATTTCACTCATTATTTGTTCATCCGCTCACTAGGCGCGTAAGTTTTCTCATTGGAGGTGGCATGAAATTTGATCCGTGGGATTGAGTATAATCTCCCAGTAGGATTACTTGTCGTCGGAAATTTAATAATAAGAAAAACACTTTAAGTTAAAGATTGGAATGAGCTAGACAGATGTGGGATACTTGGGAGGAAAAGAGATAGTATCTCTGATCGAATCGGAAGGTAATCGGAGATCGCCTTTTGATAAGATCGTTTTTTCGGTTTCCGGAACGAAGGCCAAGAATTGTTTTAGCGGCCTTTCTGAGGAATCCCAAGATCTTTCTCGTCCACTTTAATCCAACCCGTGGAAGAGGCAGGACTGTGAAGTTTTTTGGTATAGTTTCGCGGTGTGTTTGTAGAGGTATATTTAAATGTGAGAAGTGTCTTTAAGTTCAGTGTAATTAATTGTTCGTTAATTCCTTTTGATTAGGTGTAGTTACTACTGAATAAGTTTAGTAGGCTAGTGCGGTACTGTGCGCGATTTAAGTTTCAACAAAAAGGTAAATGATTTACTATGCGGTTTTGCAACAATGCGCTCATCCAGTTGTATAGCCGTTTGACGGCTTTTTGTCTCTAGTTTCGTCCCACCACCTCCCGCTCGGCATACCGCGCCCCCCGTTATTACCACTACCCTGACCCCACGCGTCGGTATTAAAGGACCTAACTTCGGCCGGAGTTAGAAGGGAGCTGCGCCGTCAATATCGCGCTCCAGGTGAGCAATTTTCCCACCCACCGGGATATCACCACGAAAAGCAGTTGGTGAATTAGAGAATCAAGACTCACACCCAATTTGGTGAATCTTTTGTATTCCGGGCAGCGAGCGTCGCAGGGGCGACAGACGATGGTGAGGAGCAGTCGGTAAAGCAGAAGCGTGAGTAGAACCGTACAATGTCCGCATGCATGCATTAAATCTGGATGAAGCGCCAGTTATAAATAGCCATTTAGAAATCCGCACAGTTAGGTAGGGAATTAGAGAGAGAGAGTAAGAGAAGAATGAGGGTTCCCGGATAAAAATGTTAGATAATAAAATTTTCGTTCTATTAGTTTTTTTCTAAATAAATGTTTTTCTATTCTGCTAAATAATTGTGTTGATTGTTAGGTTAGAATTTCCCGTTCAATGAGTGCACTGGTCTAAAGAAGTTTCTCACGTTTCGTTCGTTGTTGTAGTTTTCGTTGTTTGGTTTTACTCCAAGTCGGACTGCTTGGGAATCTCAGTCCACCATTTCTGTCCTGAAGCGTGTAGATTTTGTGTTTGGGGAAGAGCTTGACCTGTGATGAGAAACAGGTCGTCCAGTGCATTCGCTCCGGTAGAAAGACGGTTTCTGGTTAGTTTTCATTCGGTTGGATTTAGTGTTTTTCTTTGAATCCCAAGTACTTAACGTCTACTAGCGCGTTCCAATCTTTTGCATTAGACTGAACTCGCCCTGGGGTTTTGAGTTTGCCGGGCATCCGAAACGACAAGTGGTCCTCTATGGAGGTGGCGCTTAAGCCATTTGTTTAAAAACCAATCCACGGAACACTCTAGTAGACCGATTTAGGCTAGCCAACTTTATGCCGGCTACATTTGGCGCCCAACTGCAGGTCTCAAAAATTTTGAGAATATTTGCGTTTTGGCAAATTGTTGATGAATAAAATTTAATATTTGGGTTAATATAAAGTGAATCGTTTCGATAGTTTACGTAGTATTGCAAAAGAAAATATTCGTTTTGTTGTGAATTTGGGAATTGTTTCGTGCGTGTTTCATCATTTTTTTTTAAAGTACCGTGAAATTTAACGGAAAATATTCAACATGGCTACCAGGTTTCCTAGAGTAGATCATTTAACCAGTGAAGAAGTGGATTACGAACTAATTATTCGTGGAAAAAAAGAAAGCACAAAAGATGAACTTAATGATAAATATCGATTACTTAGAAAGTTATTTCACGAAGATGCTAAAGGAAATAGGACTTACTTATGTAGTTACACGATGGACCAACAATATGACTATATTGCCAACAAAATTGACATGCTTGCTAGAAGATTGGAGAAAGGTCGGGACGAGAGGAGTATTTCAAGATTGAAACATTATTTGATGAGGGTAGAGCGTTGTGTGGCAGAGGATTCTAGATCTGTGATGATGCGAGAAGATTTGACAAGAGAAATTAAAGGATTTTTGTTACAATTTGACCGTAACAACCCTAGCGCTAACGAACAGAATGGACAAGAAGAGGGAGCGGTAGGTGGAGAAGTGTTACAAGACACAAATAATTTCAATGGTACAGGTGCAATTCCCAAGGAACAGGGTGGATCACAACAGACACAGAATACAAAAGATTATGAGTTCCTGATAAACCAAATTTATAAATTAGAGCAGGAATTGGCAGAAATGCGAGAGAAGCAACAAAGGCAATGTTCGCCAGGGTACCCCAATAGTCGAGGAAACTCAGAAAGAAGGTCTATGAGCAGGGAAAGGGAACAGGATTGCATGAATGGCAGAGGTGGAAGAAATCACAAGAACAATAATGAACGAGGAAATAACCGGAGCCACACTGGTAGTGAAACAGAAATAATAACAGCAGACAGGCGTATGGAGAAATGGCATCTATCATTTAGTGGTGATTCGCGTCAACGATCGTTAGAAGACTTTCTTCATAAAGTCCGTAGGCTTGCTAGAATGGATCATATAGCAGAAGATATCTTACTTCAACGTATTCACACTATTCTGAGAGGCGAAGCTTACGATTGGTATTTATGCTATTCGGAAGAATTCGCCAACTGGGAAGATTTTGAGGAACGTATTAGATACATGTATGGGAATCCGAATAGGGACCAAGGGAATCGACAGAAGATATATGAAAGGAAGCAGCAACGTAGTGAAACGTTCTTAACTTTTAAAATGGAGGTCGAGCGCCTAAACAAACTGCTTTCCAACCCATTGGATCCGGGAAGGCTATTTGAGATTATCTGGGATAATATGCGTCCTCATTATAGGTCAAGATTGGCTTGTAGAACTGTGAGAGAACTTGGCATGTTGGAATACTATGCTTACCGGATAGACGCTAACGATCCAACTCTCAAACAGCAAAGGGAAGGTCCAATCAGGCCTACCAATGCTGTACACAATATAGAAGTGACGGCAGAGGGATCTTACTCATCATGTTCGGAATCAGAGGAAGTGAACGAAATTAGGAAAAAGTTCGACAGGAATACGCGAATAAAGGAAGGAGAGAGACCGCATCCAGAACAGCGACCAAGAGTTAGCCAGGAGAATACAGAAGGAAGAACTATACCTTTATGCTGGAATTGCAGCAAAAATGGCCACCTTTGGAGAAACTGCCAAGAACCAAAGCGGATTTTTTGCTATGCTTGCGGAAATCCAGGCAAAACTACGGTCTCATGTCCCAACCATATCAGAGATCCACAACAATCAACCCAGCGTTCGGGAAACTAGATTTGGGGTGTGAAGCTGGGAACAATATCACTCCAAATACTGAAGATGTTCCCCACTCTGAACCTTTTATTGACCCATTTCTTCAAATATGTGAGGTCAAGATTCATACAGAAAGTTGCCCACATGTAAAAGTTAAAATTTTCGACCAAGAATATGATGCTTTACTCGACTCTGGTGCAAGTGTCAGCGTAACTAATATATCTGACATTGCTGAAAAACACGGCCTGAAAATGCATCAGAGCCCGTTCCGGATTGTTACAGCAGACAAGACAGTGCACGAATGCTTAGGGTATGTCCACCTACCCATAGTATTCAGAGGAGTTACTAAAATTATACCCACTCTAGTAGTTCCTCAGATATCCAGGAATTTGATATTAGGTTATAATTTTTGGAAAGTTTTTGGTATAAAACCAATGGTTTTGGGTGAAAACGGGTTTGAGCAAGTTGCGACAATGATTATAGATGAAGGACAGTCGGTCGAGACTATTGAGTTCTCGTGTTTCCCTATTGAAGCGTTACCGATTATTAAAAAAATGGAACCAGATGAGACTTTGGATATCCCAGCCTTGGAGCTTCCGGAGGCTTCCAGAACAACCCCCGATACGATCGAGACCGAACACGAACTGACGGTAGAGGAACGTAAAGAGTTAGTCAGGACTATGAAAACTTTCCCATACACTACTGAACATCGTTTAGGAAGGACATCGTTGTTAGAACACGAAATAGTGTTGAAAGAAGGAGCCAAACCCAGACGACAGCCGTTGTATAGATGTTCACCAGTGGTTCAAGCCGAAATGGAAACAGAACTTGAGAGATACCGGAAAATAGATGCCATTGAAGAGTGTGCCAGCGAATGGGCCAGCGCTCTAGTGCCAGTTCGTAAATCGAATGGCAAACTACGAGTTTGCTTGGACTCCAGAGGAGTTAACGCATGGACAAGAAAGGATTCGTACCCTATGCGAAACATGGGAGAAATCTTCCATCGCCTAGGAAGTGCGAAATACTATTCAGTAGTGGATCTTAAAGATGCATATTTTCAGATCCCTCTAAAAGAGGAATCTAGAGACTATACAGCTTTTAGGACCCCACAAGGTTTATTTCGGTTCAAGGTCTGTCCTTTTGGCCTTACCAACGCACCCTTTACAATGTGTCGTTTAATGGACCGAGTCATTGGGTTTGATCTAGAACCTAACGTCTTCGTGTATCTAGACGATATTGTTATCGCAACGACAACTTTTGATGAACATATCCGGCTGCTAAAGATAGTAGCTGAACGACTAACTAAAGCGAACTTGACGATTTCACTCGATAAGAGCAGGTTCTGTCGGAAACAGGTGTCATACTTGGGATATCTTCTCACTGAAGAAGGTGTTTCAATCGACAATTCCAGAATCTCCCCAATTCTCGACTACGCCCGTCCAAAAAACATAAAGGATATACGACGACTACTAGGACTTGCTGGATTTTATCAGCGTTTTATATGCAATTACAGTGCTATAGTAGCACCAATATCCGATCTACTGAAAAAGACAAGAAGCAAGTTTGTTTGGACAGAAGCAGCGGAAAAAGCCTTTGGTGACCTTAAAGCTGCCTTAGTATCGGCTCCTATCCTCAGTAATCCCGATTTCAATTGTCCATTTGTAATTGAATCAGACGCATCGGACAACGCCGTAGGAGCTGCCTTAATTCAACATCTAGATGGCCAGCCAAAGATCATCGCATACTTTAGCAAAAAGCTTAGTAGCACACAAAAGAAGTATGCGAGCGTCGAAAAGGAATGTTTAGGTGTTCTTCTAGCGATTGAACATTTCCGCCATTACGTTGAGGGGACTCGTTTTAAGGTGGTTACCGATGCCAGAAGCCTTCTTTGGTTATTTACCATAGGCGTAGAATCGGGAAACTCAAAATTGCTACGATGGGCTTTGAAAATTCAATCACACGATATTGAATTAGAATATAGAAAGGGGAAGAACAATATATTAGCCGATTGCCTTTCAAGGTCAGTCGAAGCCATCTTTACGATAACGATAGACCCCGAATATCAAGAGTTACTCGATAAAATTAGAGTAGATCCTACGAAGTTCCCAGATTTCAGGATCGTGGACGATCAAATATACAAATTCGTCAAAGTGGCAGGAAAACTGGAAGATGGCAGGTTCCAATGGAAGTCCTACCCGCCGAAATCAAAAAGAATTGAAATAATCAAAGGAGTACACGACCAGGCTCACCTTGGCTCTGAGAAAACATTGAAAGCCATTAAGGAGCGATATTTTTGGCCTTCGATGGGGGTTGAAGTCAAAAAGCACTGTCGAAGCTGCCTACTGTGTCAAACTAGTAAAGCCACTAACAAGAATACGACTTCACCTATGGCTGAACAAAAAAAGGTGGTACAATATCCGTGGCAGTTCCTGGCCATGGATTATGTTGGCCCACTTCCGGCGTCAGGCCGAAGCAGAAATACATGCCTCTTAGTGGTAACGGACCTATTCACTAAGTTTGTAATAGTACAGCCCTTTCGACAAGCGACCGCCGAGTCATTGGTACAATTTGTGGAAAATTCCTTGTTCCTACTATTCGGAGTGCCAGAAGTAATCCTATCGGATAACGGGACACAATTTACTTCGAAGCAATTTCAATCGTTGCTAGCCAAGTACCATGTTAACCATTGGCGGACACCGAACTATCATCCACAGATTAATGATACGGAAAGGGTGAACCGTGTCATTACTACCGCAATTCGAGCATCCATCCGGAAAGGTCACACGGAGTGGTCAAATAACCTTCAACAAATTGCCAGTGCTGTCCGTAATTCAGTGCATGAAGCAACGCACTATACACCGTACTTTGTATTGTTCGGTCGGAACATAATTTCAGATGGCCGAGAGTACAGAAAGCTACGAGATGTAGATGCACCCAATAACCATCAATTGGGAAATGAAGAAAGGCAAACATTACTCGAAGATGTCAGAAGCAACTTAAAAAAGGCATATGATAAACATGCTTCATATTACAACCTACGCTCCAACATAAATTGTCCTACGTATGCAGTAGGGGAGAAAGTCCTTAAAAAAAATACGGAGCAATCAGACAAGGGGCAACAGTTCTGCTCAAAATTGGCACCCAAATATGTCCAGGTAGTAGTTAAAAGACTGGTAGGAAGTCATTGTTACGACCTAGAAGATTTAAATGGGAAAAGGTTAGGCATATTTAATTGTAAATTTTTGAAGAAATTAGTCCACTAGAACTAATTTGATGGTCAAGCTATGTCGCTCTCAATTTTGTTGAGTAGTAACAATTGCACCATGATGCTCTGGTTGCAACAAACACCTTTGCCACCGTTTGTGAAGTTTAGCTCAGACCTAGTCTGATGCTGCCCCACAAAAACTTTACTTACTGGGAGCATCCTTGGTGCAAGAACATTCGTTCGAGCCCAAGAAGAAACTTCACAAATGAGTTGGTCAACGGTTATCTTTTGACCGCCTTAGGAAGACTATTATCTCCGCAAGTAAGTTGGTTCTGTTAATGCCTATCCCCTCGACAAGAAGACAGAGCGAGTCCTTGATGGTTCCATCAGGACGATGAGCTATATTCCATAAACTCCGAGCTTAAAAGCGTTGACGAGGAGTACCTTAAAGGGAAATAATAAAGCGGGAGTCTGAGATTGGGGACTCTCAGATGCTGATCGTATCCATAAATGGATCGACGATGAAGAGCAAATCTCAGTCAATCGAGCTTACAAAACAACTGACTTGTTGAGAAAATAAGAAGCTAAGGACCAATGTAGAAATAATTTGCTTTGTAAAAATATCCTTTAGGTTGTTAACGTACTTCCCCACTCTACCAAAGTTTCATAATGTTTATGTTGATAGTAACGATGGGTAAATTCTTTCAATTGATACATGTTAGTATGTAGCGCACATCGAGTCTTAAAGCTATTTTAGTACTTAATGCTAGAGGCTTTATGATGAACATGTATAGAGATATTATTTATTCTATTTATCATATTATTTATTTATGAAGATGTTTATTTATTTATTTATTTGATTATTTATTTATTATTTATTAGATGCATTATTTATTACTTTAAGAGATGCATTATTAACCTTGATTAGAATATTCAATTACAGATTTTCATATTTATTTATTTATTTATTTATTTATTACCTATTTGATAGTTAATTGTTATTTATTATTTATCCAATTGGAAACCAACTTCGAATGGTGGAGCAATTTCCAATATCTCCATCGTGACGTAAAATTTTGGGCTTATTGCCAAAGCGATGCAAGCAAATCTGTGCATCGCTAGAACTGTTTTTTGTTGTTGCCCATCTGATTGTTCCTAAAAAGAAAACATGCAATTAATTCCAATTCACACAATGATCTGCAACTGGAATCCAACTTATCTCTGATCCACAACGCTCTCATCCGTTCGAAACTTCGGTTTCCATCAATTATTCCGTCGATCCGTCCATAATCTTCAAGTTGTAGGCCATCGTAAATAAATTCACATCCAATTTGTTGTTGCCGAAGAGTCCAGAATTTTGTTGTCCAGGTTCGTCGATTTTCATTGTAACCTGTTGTAACCGGACTAATTTGATGTTTTCCACACAAATGCACCATTTCCGTATCACTTACAATCCATATTTACACGAAACAATCAAAATTCACAGGAAATATGATTAAAATAAACTTTCTCTTCGTTATCGCTACGATATAATCAAAAGTTTGCCACTTTGTTTTGACGTTTCTTGATGAATCATTGCGAGTCATCCATATACGTTCAGCGTTCATGAGTTGTGTCATGGAGTTCATTTCTAGTATGTTTCGGTTGGTCGAGTTTGTTGCTTGACGTGAGAAACATGATAGAAGCGATGTTTGGAGTGACTATTTAAGCATATTTATTATGTTGAGTTAGTTTTCAATATGATGTAACTCTCTTTCTAGCCAATTTTATTGGTGTTGAAGAGATCGTTAGGTCATATGATGTTGAAGTAGTTTTGGAGATATAGTTTGTTGCTTAGAAAGACATTGTATCAAGGAAGAGCCTTGGTGTTCGATCTAAGAGCAGACAGTAAGGTGAATTTAGCATGGGATGGTTTATCCATCGTTAAGAATGGTTAGTTTCATTGCTAAATGATCCGGTTACGTTTCTGGGGTTAATTTCGGGTTCGGTTTTTATCAAAATTCTAGGAATATTGATATTAAAGCCATTTTGATTTTTAGTTGAAACTCATGCTGCTGAATTATTATATGGATCACTCTGATGACTCAGGAATGTTAGGACATTTTTCCATTCATGATAACGGTTGAGCTTGTAAATAATTTTGTCAATTATTTCCAGTAACTGTATAAATTGATGAAATTTGGATGTTGTTGATGTAATTTATAAATTATTTATTGAAGAGTTTATTTACCTATTTATTTACTTAGACTCTTAGATATTTATTTACAAAGTTATTTATTCATTTATTTATTTATTTATTTATTTATTTATACAGTTATTAATTTACATATATATTTTGAAACATATTTATTTAGAGATTTATTTATTTTTTTTTTTAATGTGTTATATTGATCGGTGATATACATACTGTGATATCGTAAAGTTTGCCCTTACGAAAATTTGGTTGTACTCCTACAACCAAATTTTCGTAAATCAAGCCCGGTGTTATGTAGCGGTATTCGAATTAGATATTAAATTAATGTAGCATGAAGTTCAAATGCTACAAATGTTCACTGTTACTATTCGAAACGACACGTACTATTCCAGTTCACTTGTATGCAACTGGTGAACTCATATCAAGAGTAAATTATCCCTGCATGAAATTTCACTCATTATTTGTTCATCCGCTCACTAGGCGCGTAAGTTTTCTCATTGGAGGTGGCATGAAATTTGATCCGTGGGATTGAGTATAATCTCCCAGTAGGATTACTTGTCGTCGGAAATTTAATAATAAGAAAAACACTTTAAGTTAAAGATTGGAATGAGCTAGACAGATGTGGGATACTTGGGAGGAAAAGAGATAGTATCTCTGATCGAATCGGAAGGTAATCGGAGATCGCCTTTTGATAAGATCGTTTTTTCGGTTTCCGGAACGAAGGCCAAGAATTGTTTTAGCGGCCTTTCTGAGGAATCCCAAGATCTTTCTCGTCCACTTTAATCCAACCCGTGGAAGAGGCAGGACTGTGAAGTTTTTTGGTATAGTTTCGCGGTGTGTTTGTAGAGGTATATTTAAATGTGAGAAGTGTCTTTAAGTTCAGTGTAATTAATTGTTCGTTAATTCCTTTTGATTAGGTGTAGTTACTACTGAATAAGTTTAGTAGGCTAGTGCGGTACTGTGCGCGATTTAAGTTTCAACAAAAAGGTAAATGATTTACTATGCGGTTTTGCAACAATGCGCTCATCCAGTTGTATAGCCGTTTGACGGCTTTTTGTCTCTAGTTTCGTCCCACCACCTCCCGCTCGGCATACCGCGCCCCCCGTTATTACCACTACCCTGACCCCACGCGTCGGTATTAAAGGACCTAACTTCGGCCGGAGTTAGAAGGGAGCTGCGCCGTCAATATCGCGCTCCAGGTGAGCAATTTTCCCACCCACCGGGATATCACCACGAAAAGCAGTTGGTGAATTAGAGAATCAAGACTCACACCCAATTTGGTGAATCTTTTGTATTCCGGGCAGCGAGCGTCGCAGGGGCGACAGACGATGGTGAGGAGCAGTCGGTAAAGCAGAAGCGTGAGTAGAACCGTACAATGTCCGCATGCATGCATTAAATCTGGATGAAGCGCCAGTTATAAATAGCCATTTAGAAATCCGCACAGTTAGGTAGGGAATTAGAGAGAGAGAGTAAGAGAAGAATGAGGGTTCCCGGATAAAAATGTTAGATAATAAAATTTTCGTTCTATTAGTTTTTTTCTAAATAAATGTTTTTCTATTCTGCTAAATAATTGTGTTGATTGTTAGGTTAGAATTTCCCGTTCAATGAGTGCACTGGTCTAAAGAAGTTTCTCACGTTTCGTTCGTTGTTGTAGTTTTCGTTGTTTGGTTTTACTCCAAGTCGGACTGCTTGGGAATCTCAGTCCACCATTTCTGTCCTGAAGCGTGTAGATTTTGTGTTTGGGGAAGAGCTTGACCTGTGATGAGAAACAGGTCGTCCAGTGCATTCGCTCCGGTAGAAAGACGGTTTCTGGTTAGTTTTCATTCGGTTGGATTTAGTGTTTTTCTTTGAATCCCAAGTACTTAACGTCTACTAGCGCGTTCCAATCTTTTGCATTAGACTGAACTCGCCCTGGGGTTTTGAGTTTGCCGGGCATCCGAAACGACAAGTGGTCCTCTATGGAGGTGGCGCTTAAGCCATTTGTTTAAAAACCAATCCACGGAACACTCTAGTAGACCGATTTAGGCTAGCCAACTTTATGCCGGCTACACTGCCAAACCCGATGTTTTGTACGACTTTTTATTTGACTCGATCGGAATATGCTGTCGGTTTGACAGCTCTTTCTTTAAAAATTAAAAGTGTGCCTGCATGTTCCAATTGAACGGTATCGGTGACTTACGCTTAGAGTTTGTCCCATAAGTTCGACTTTAGATAAAAATGAAAAAAATAGCTCAAAACTACATGCATTTGGAATTACACAATTTCCATACACATCAAGGTTTACAACTTTCTCTTACATAGCTTTGTTGAAATCTCGGTTCATTCGTAGCTACACGGCGAATGAGATCGACCCAAATTTGAGTTTAGTTCACTCATAATCGCCAAAAGTGCAGGAACTCAGCGATGAGTACATTTGCCTCATGTTTTCCCAGGTTTTTCCAGGGAAATATTCCCGAATTTGAGAAAAGTAAAGATTGGATTCACTCAGTCTATTGGTACTACTCCGAGACTGAATTAAATTTTCGTCAATTTCCTCATTTTCCGGCAGATTTTTTAGGTTTTCCACAGGATTCCCTGCCACAATGCGTCTTTGAATTTCTCTGCTGGTATCATTTTCGGCGGTCACCAGTGAGCCCAAGTACACGAACTCATCGACCACCTCGATTTCGTCATCGTCAATCTGAACTCGGGGTTGGAGGCTAACATTTTCTTCCCTAAAACCTCTTCCTTTCATGTATTTTGTCTTTGATGCGTTGATGGCAAGTCCAATCCGTCTAGCTTCAACCTTCAGTCTGATGTACGTTTCCGCCATCATCTCAAAGTTCCGTGCTATAATGTCAATGTCATCGGCGAAGCCAAGGAGCTGGATGGACTTCCTGAATATCGTGCCACTCGTGTCTATCCCAGCTCTTCTGATCACACCTTCTAACGCGATGTTGAACAGCAGACACGAAAGTCCATCACCCTGCCGTAGCCCCCTTCGAGATTCAAAGGGACTCGAGAGTGTCCCCGATACTCGAACAACGCACATCACTCGATCCATCGTCGCCTTGACCAATCGCGTCAGTTTATCCGGAAGTCCTTACTCGTGCATAATCTGCCATAACTGATCTAGATCAATTGTGTCGTATGCGGATTTGAAATCGATGAACAAATGATGTGTGGGCACGTTGTATTCGCGGCATTTCTGCAGAACCTGCCGAATCGCGAAAATTTGGTCCGTGGTAGCGCGGGCACTCATGAATCCCGCCTGGTATTGCCCCACGAACTCTCTTGCATATGGTGACAGACGGCGGCATAGAATTTGGGAGAGTACCTTGTAGGCGGCGCTCAGCAGTGTGATCGCGCGGTAGTTGCAGCAATCCAACTTGTCGCCCTTTTTGTAGATTGGGCATACGACACCTTCCATCCACTCCTCCGGTAATATCTCCTCCTCCCTAATCTTGGCTATTACCCAGTGCAGCGCTCTAGCCAGTGCTTCACCACCGTATTTTAATAGCTCACTTGGTAGTTGATCTACACCAGTTGCTTTGTTGTTCTTCAGCCGACCGATCTCCTCCTCAACTTCTTGAAGATCAGGGGCCGGTAGCCTGTCGTCTTCTGCGCGTGCTCCAAGGTCAGTTGCCGTGCCACCTTCGTTTTCTGCTGCTTCACCGTTGATGTGCTCGTCATAGTACTGCTTCCACCTCTCAATCACCTCACACTCATTCATGACAAGGTTACCGTCCAAGTCCTTGCACATATCGGCTTGCGGCACGTAGCCTTTGCGTGAACTATTTAGCTTCTCGTAGAACTTCCGTGTGTCGTTTACGCGGTACAGATTTTCCATCGCCTCGCGATCTCGGTCTTCCTGCTGACGCTTCTTCCTTCGGAAAACCGAGTTTTGTCTGTTCCGCGCTTGTCTGTATCGCTCCACATTCAATCTCGTGCGGTGTTGCAGCATTCTCGCCCGTGCTGCATTCTTCTCCTCTACTAACAGTTTGCATTCGCCGTCAAACCAGTCATTTCTTCGGTCCGGGATTGCAGTACCTAGTGCCGCTGCAGCAGTACTACCTATGGCTGAACGGATGTCCCTCCAGCCATCTTCAAGAGAAGCTGCGCCAAGCTGCTCTTCCGTGGGTAGTGCAACTTCCAGCTGCTGCGCGTAGTCCTGGGCAACTCCGGCGTCCCGTAGTTGCTCAATGTTGGGTCGCGGCGTTCGACTTCGACGTGTGTTATGCACCGTCGAGAGTTTTAACCCCTTTCTTACTGCAACGAGGTAGTGGTCCGAATCTATGTTCGCACTGCGGTACGTGCGGACGTTGATAATGTCGGAGAAGAATTTCCCGTCGATTAGAACGTGATCGATTTGGTTTTCTGTGTGTTGGTCAGGTGATCTCCAGGTGGCTTTGTGGATATCCTTGCGGGGGAAAAAGGTACTTCGAACTACCATACCCCGGGAGGCTGCAAAGTTCACGCATCGTTGGCCGTTGTCGTTCGATACGGCATGCAGGCTGTTTGGCCCGATTGCCGGTCTATACATTGCCTCCCGTCCTACCTGAGCGTTCATGTCACCGATGACGATTTTGACGTCCCGTTGCGAACAGCCGTCGTACACCTGCTCCAGCTGCGCATAAAACGCTTCTTTACAAAGCTACTAATGCTCTATGGATATGCAAAAGAACATTCGGTAAACAGTGGGGACTGAAACCGAAAATTATCCATTGGATTTACTCGGCAATTGTGAAACCCAGGATTACTCATGGTGCATTGGTCTGGTGGCCAAAAACAAAAGAGAGTGTTGCTCAGAGAAAGCTAGAAAAACTCCAAAGGTTAGCAACTCTCTCAATAACAGGTGCAATGAGAAGTACACCATCGAAGCAATTGGATACTTTGCTTTATATGCTACAATTGCATCAATTTGTACAATTAGAAGCCGAAAAGTGTGCTCTAAGGATTACAAGGTCAGTGAAACTCTTTGAAGGAGACCTTAGATGACATCTTAGGATTCTAAAAACTGTTAGTATCAACTCTCTAGTAAGGAACAACGAAGACTAGATAAAAAAAAGACACAATTTCAATCGACTTTTTCAAGTATTTGACCCTGGGCGTAAAATTCATGGCAATTTGGTGGCCCGGTTCTTCGTCCAGGATCGATTGTTTTTTATACAGATGGTTCAAGATTGAACAATCAAGGCTAAAGGCTTTAAAGTCGGCGACATGTACATCAAAACTTGTCTGGGAGTGTGTTCAATCACTTCAAAAATTGTCTTGTCAAGTCAACTTATATTGGGTTCCTGGTCGATTGACGGAAATGAAAGAGCTGATGCACTAGCAAAACTCGGATATTCTCATAAGTTCATCGGGCCAGAGCCCTTTTGTGGCTTATCGGCTGCTTCCCTTAGCATGGAGTTAAAAGCGTGGGAATCTTCAAAAGTGGAGGAAAACTGGAAGAACACTTCTATTGCTAGGCAGTCCAAGCGATTCATTAATCCAAACATTTCTGTGACCCACAAAATCCTGGAACTTTCTAAGAAAGATCTTAGTATATATGCAGGTCTTATAACAGGTCATTGTCCGAGCCGTTATCACTTGAAGCTGATTGGAAAACTTCAAGATGATGTATAAGGCTTCTGAGGCAAAGAAAAGGAAGACTCGGAACATTTGCTATGCCACTGTCCGGCAATTTTCAATAAAAGGGGTAAGTTCTTCGACACGGGGCTGATAGAACCCTTTGACATTTGGAGAACAACGGCAGTGCACTTTATTCGAAGTATAATGCTATTAGTCAAACGATGGCGATCACTCCTAATAATAGTGATACGGCCTCTTGATATAGCTAAAGAAAAAAAAAAAGGGGGAATATATCACAACTGATCTAAAAATGGTCGCAGTGATGAAAATACCCGACAAGGAAAGAGGTTGAATGTGGGAAAACTTAGGAAAACTCGGCTCCTTGTGCACTAACTATGCCAGTACCGCATCACCCTCCTCTAATTGTCACTATTGAGGACAAACTCGTGAGTGATTTCGACGATTATCTTGCTGTGGTTTCTTATGACTTCTGCAATGCTGACCACCGTAGCATCATAGATGTATTGTCTAGCATGGAGAGGGAGAACATTCTTGGTCCTGATGACGACATTGACAGACACGTTACGAAAAGAACTAACCACAAAGTTTCTCACCCTCCCTGGCAGCCGAGAGAGCTACGTACGTTGAAGTCAATCAAGATTTACAAAATATCACACGCTTCCTCTGGAAGTTCATTATGGGAGGCTGGATCACATGTACCAGCGAGTCATTCGTGTATGTATTTCAAGTTTCCAGCGAGGCATCCAGCGCAAACCTTAGCTACACCTGACATCCTTTTGAAACTACGTGAACGACCAATGCAGGGCAGCCCATCGGCTATGTAATTCAAAGGAGCAGTTGATGCCATCGCTCAGGATATATGCCGCCTTTTCCGATAAGTTGTAACCCTGGCTTCCATGAACGTTCTAGTAAATGGTCAAATTACAAGGCCGCGACTCTGCTCAAGTCATCCTTCAATCCTGGACCTGTTGGAGTTCCATCTGTATTTTTGAAGAGACATATTGCTAGCTTATTAATTCCACTTCATCGTCTGTTCCGAATGTCTCTCTCCAACAATATATGTCCATCCTGCTGGAAATTTGCGCATGTTTCCCGTCCACAAAAAGGGAAGCAAACGAGCTATGGATAATTACCGAGGAATCACATCGTTAAGTACCGTTTCGAAGCTATTCGAGCTAGTGATTAAGGAACCGTTGCTGTCCCATTGCCAGCAATATTTGATTGCTTTTTTCCCTCTGTTCGGGACATAATACCACTGCGACCAGTAATTTGATCTATTGTAGTACTAGCAAGGGCGTAGCCAGGTTTCGAGCTAGGGATGGTCGTAAAAAAATTACTATGGAAAATTTGGCCGAATGCCATTTCACCGAACGCCATTTCCCCGAAAGCCTTTGTGTTGCTGAGTTTAGGCGGGCAGGCTACGCCTATGAGTACTAGGGGGGCTGGCTACGCCTAATTGTACTAGAGTGAAAAGTTGGAGGGAAAAAGAGGTTGGGAATGATTTTTTTTTTAAATTTTATTCAATATAGTAGTCCCCTATTTTAGGTCGATACACTTATTCCAGTGATTTTCCAACTTCATGATCCCATCCGAAAAGTAATTTTCCGGCAGGTCTGCAAAATACTCCTCCGCGGCGTCGATGATTTCCTCACGTGAGCTGAATTTTTTATTAATGAGCCATATTTTGAGGTTTGGGAATAGATAATAGTCAGAGGGAGCCGAATCGGGCGAATACGGTGCACGCTATGTCTGAAGGCACTTATTATGCAAGTTGCACGTACCTCCGATTTTTTTTCACAGGAAGTTAATATTGATGATAACAATCAAATCTGTGAAAGACTTAAAATATTTCATCTTGGGTTTTTTGAGAAAAAGTGTTATGAAGTTGACATCAGGCATGGAAAATCATTTACATTAATTTCGTGCATTCATTTAAATTTGTTTACCAATAACTTTTTTCATAAACCAAATTTTATTGAATAATATATGCAGTTTTTGTAGGTCTTAATATTTGTTACAACTTTTGTGAACATCTCAAATCTGTATCTCTTATGCATGACGAACTAGAGAGATTAGTGTTTTTCGGAGAATGTAAATTATTCAATGAAAAACAATATTGGTCTCTGCTCGCTCTAGTTCATCATGCACTAGAGATACAGACTTGGGATATTCCCGAAAGTTTAAGTCAATATCATGACGTATAAAAACGTGATACATTTTTTTTACGATATTCTGTTGATAGACAAAGTTAAAAGCAAATAAATGTATATAAATACACGGGATTAATGTAAAAGATTTTCCATACCTTCGGCTTTCGATGAAGGTGTATAACAAATATTAACGATACAAAACTATTCTCCGACAATACAAATCAATAATATAATAATATGATTTGTTTCAAAAGTGGATTAAAGTAGTCATAAGTATAAGTATTGGCGCTACCATAAGGTTTCACGACTTTTCCATAGTTTTATTTTGCATTTATAAGTATGTAAAATATTAAAACAGTTATTTTTTTATCAAATTGTATTATTTTTAATAATTTCCTTCATTTATTTTCAGAACCTATATCTATATATAATGAAAATGTTAAGCAAATGTGATGCAACAAATAAAATGAAGATTACTTTATATGAGCGCTGTTATACGAAACCACAGCTTTCAACAGGTTCTCTTCGTATTTAACATGATTCTCCGCCACTTTAAAGTTACTCCATGTTTAGATGAAATCATGATGCACTGCTTCTGTTGCTGTGATATTTGACAATAATGTGATATTTGACAATATGGAATTTAGGGGTTACTGGAAGGTTTGCGGTAAGCCAACTTTCACAAAAAAGATCAATGGACTTTTCGAAATCATCGTTGAGCTCATCGCCAAAACAATGGCTTATCATTGCATGCATGTTGTCCAAAACCTTTACCTGACGATCTAGATTGCCTCCTATCAAAACTGTTCGTTTATCCAGCAAATATTTACAATGACGCCCAGCGAATCCAAATTGCGCATGCCGAGTTGCATTTGCGGCAGCCGCCCAGTTTGAAGCGTAATTGGGCTCATTTTCGGCCACGTTGTTGTAAACTGTGTTCATGAGGCCCAAAAAGAGGTGTAGAGCAGGTGGAGGACAAATATCCAGAATCTTTGTATCCTCATCACCGTTCAGGTTGATTTACACAGTTGAAAAAGTTTTTGGCATCTTTGTTGATTCCTCCAGATTCTTTCCAACTGTTCACAAAAGTCCTGATGGAACCAAGTGTCCGTGCAAGGCCATTGCATTTCCCTAAATCACTCTTGCGTGCCGTGCAAAATGCGCAAAGAAACGTTGCACTATTTGACATTACTCCAGCCAAAATATTGATAACCTTGAGATCACCTGAAACAAAAGAAAAAGTTGAATAATGATAATGGGACAAAATAAACCTTAATCTCACCAGTCACAATTGCTTTTATTTTATGTAATCCAAGCCTCAACCACAACAGGGAAATGTTTTTGTAGTTCTCTTGAATTCCTGGAGCCAAGGCAAGAATGAAACACTTGCGAACACCTGAGTCTTTTAGTCCGGTAGTGCTCATTCCTTCTTCGATGGTCATGATGATTTTAAGTGATCCTTGTCCGCCATCGATCCCGATCTTGCAAATGATCTCTCCCGCATTACGTCGAGCTTTGACGTACTCAATCAACCCCTCAACACTTGTACACATCACAACAGATCGATTCTCTATTGAGAAGGATTTTCCTTTGCATGAAGTCATGTCGCACTTCATCACGGAAAAGAAATCCTCGAGCTCGGACAACATGAGACCAGGCTGGATAATTTGACGACCGTTCTGTCTCATGTGCTTAGCCAATTTAAGCGTCTGTATTATCATATTATTTATTTAGACGAACCAGATAACATACTGTTATATACTGACCTTATTAATACTCAGATTTAAGTCCGTTTTAATATTGAGTAAATCTTCGTGAGAGAACTGTGATTTTTTTCCCGGTTGTTTTAAATTGAAATGCGTTGGTTTTCCTGAGACGTTCGAAAAACTAACTTCCGTTAGTTTTTTGTCAGCTACCTCTCTAATGGTTTGGTCCTTACTTTTGTCCGCTAATTCGGAGAGATTTTGCAGTTTCCGGGTTTTACTACATGTATGTCGTTTCCCCGGGGAAACTTGCGTCAAACATGCTTTGCAGATTTTAATATAACTTTTTTTTCTTTTTCAGCGATACCTTTTTCTTGCACATATCTACACATTTTAATTGCGTAACTCGACAGATGTCACACTCAATATGGTTTGAACTTCTTGTACGTATCTTTACTTTTAGATACACGTTAACCTCAATTCTCTTGAACGGCTCACCTTTCTTACACCGGTAAACGGCAATGTAGCATGCGTGGCACAAAACTTTCGGATACCTTTCGTCTTCTACATTGAACTCCGGTAAAAATCTTCCAACGATCGTCCCTGATAATGTGGCGTGAATTTTTTTTGGATGGAATCGCTTTTCCGAAGCACAAAAGGCACCCTTTCTCTCTATTTTTCTCGTGAGATTTCTTCATTTTTGCGGATTTGCTTAACGATACGAAAATATCACAGACGATAGACCACAATATTTACACGTGACAAAAAATCAATGCTTACTTAGATTACATGGCTGCCTTTGACTGTCATGCCCATTGTTATCTCTTTTACACTTATGAGGGATGAAAAATGCGAATAATTGTTGATCTAGGAGACAACTTTAATCGATCTTACGCAAAGTGGTCAGAATCAAGATGGTTGTTACTTGAGAACAACAACAACAAATAGAACACTTAAACGGAAAATTAACTACTTGAATCCACTTGTGAAGCAATTTAAAATTAATTTGTATAGTCAGAGAATAGTTTTGTATCGTTAATATTCGTTATACACTTCCATGGAAGGCAGAAGGAATGGAAAATCATTTACATTAATTTTGTGCAATTATTTACATTTATTTGCTTTTAACTTTGAGTATCAACAGAATTTCGTAAACAAGATGTGTCATGTTTTTATACGTCATGATATTGGCTAAAACTTTTGTGAATATCCCAAGTCTGTATCTCTAGTGCATGATGAACTAGAGCGAGCGGAACCCAATATTGTTTTTCAGTCAATAATTTACATTCTTTGAAAAACACTGATATCTCTAGTTCGTCATGCATAAGAGATACAGATTTGAAATGTTCACAAAAGTTTTAGCCAATATTAAGACCTACAAAAACTGCATACATTATTCAACAAAATTTGGCTTATGAAAAAAGTTATAGGTAAACAACTTTAAATGAATGCACGAAATTAATGTAAATGATTTTCCATGCCTGATGTCAACTTCAAAACACTTTTTCTCAAAAAACCCAAGATGAAATATTTTAAGTCTTTCACAGATTTGATTGTTATCATCAATATTAACTTCTTGTGAAAAAAAATCGGAGGTACATGCAACTTGCATAATAAGTGCCTTCAGACATAGCGTGCGGTGGATGTGGAAGCAATTGGAGGCGTTAGTCATTGATTTTAGCCGTGGTTGCGGTGCTCTTGTGCGCCGGCGCATTGCCTTGCACAATTTTTTTCGCTTCATGTGAGGCCGTTTTACAGCCATTTCGGCCTTAGATCGCTCCAATAATGCACAGTAATACCATAGAGGTAACTCTAAGACCACTGGGTCCCGAAGAAAATCATTATTATTTTTGGCTCACTCAGTACCAGAACAACGGTCCCAAGCAGTCCCAAGCTATTTCACTCACCCCTGCATGTTCTGCATGAATCCACACACCCCTGATGTTATCTGTCAAACTTTCATAGCGAATCAAAACAAACATTGCGTAGTGCTAGAATTTCGACTAGGATGGGGTACGTTAATCGTTTGCTTGGGACCAATAGGCTAGTCAAGTAGTGAGCCAATTTAAAATCGTTAGTTTCGTATTGATTGTTGGTAATACGCTGTTGATGGTTTTTCCTTTTTCGAGGTAGTCCACGAAGAGTATGCCATGACAATTCCAGAAAACCGACGCCATAACCTTTCCGACCCATCGAGCCTCCCTCGGCCGCTTCGGAGCGCTCGTGCCGGCTTCAGCCCATTGCCAGGCACTCATTCTGCTCTCTGGTGTGTAATAGTGGATCCAGGTTTCATCAACAGTTACCAATGGATGCCAAAAGTCCGCTCGATTCCGCATCAGCAAGTCCAAACACTCTTTCGAAGTGCTCACTTTCCGGTCAGCCAACACCATTTCATGTATTTTTTTACATACATGACCGCATCGGAAGGCCTGCCGCTGCGGACTTGATCGGTAGTGAAGTTGCGGCCACCACGAAACTCTCGAAACCAATATTTGACGGTGTAATCTGACGGAGCATTAATAATATTTATCCAACTTTTCTTTTCTTTCCTTCGCCGTTTTGCCTCTCAAAAAATAATGTTTTATGAGAGAACGAAAATCGTTTTTATCCATACTCAACATGATGCCAAACACGTCAACAACAGTCAGATATCAAAACAAAACTAAAGACAGTATCGCACTGAAATTTGGCATGTCTGCCTAAATATGAATGGACTGCAAGGCACCATAACCGTTTTTTTAGTAGCAACGCATTCTGGCGGTCAAGAAGGTTACTTTTCACCCCACCTAGTAAAATTTCTAGTAGTTTTGAAAATGGAGTCGAAGGAACAGCGCGCGCGCGATAAAATTTTGCACACTCATCTCAACAACCCACATCTTTCGCACCGAGCCATCGGAAAGATGTTGAGAATCCAACAATCTACTGTTTCTCGTGTCATAAAACGTTTCGGAGAATGTTTAACTGTTGATCGGAAGCAATTGAGTGGTTGCTGCCTTCAAACGTAAACCCAACTATTCCGTTCGGGATGTCGTGAAAAAACTGCACCTGACAAAAAGTTTCGTGCAGAAAGCCAAGAAACGAGCATGACTACGATTCAAGGTTCACAAAGCACCAAACCGCAATGAACGGCAGAACAGGACAGCTAGAACGCAAGCACGTATAGCTGTACACACAAATGTTGACGAAACCACATTGCTGTATCATGGACGATGAAACATAAGTAAAAGCGGACTTCAAACAAATTCCGGGAAACCAGTATGTGACCGCAAACGACAAGTTCGATGTGTCAGAGTCCCTCAGGAAACAGCAAGTGTCGAAGTTCTCCAAGAAATTCATGATTTAGCAGGCGATTTCTTCCTGCGGAAAACGGAGCAAACTTTTCGTAACACAACGTTCCTACAATTTTTGGCCGGATCTAGTCTCTTGTCGTTACTTCAATGATGTTCTGTTGTGGTACAAGACGAATAGGGTCAATTTCGTGCCGAAGGATCTCAATCCCCCAAACATACCGGAGTTGCAGCCGATCGAAAGATACTGGTCTATAATGAAGCATGAACTCCTTAAGCATCCTAAAGTTGTCATTACGTCACATTTTGACTCCTACGCACATCATTAAGTTGATTCTTTCTGCAGCTCATCTTGTTGCCTGGTACATTGCCTGATAGACACAAGTGGTTTTAATTTTCCTACGATACCGGAAATCTGCAGGGACAAGCTTTTTCAACTGTCTGTATATTAATTTCCACCAGTGTTTATTTACCACACAAAAGATGTTAATACCCACTTAGATGTTCAATTCAATTAAAATTATATGCAATTTATAATTATTTTGGAAATCTTTAAAACTACTCAGAACTAAGCCTTAGGTGAGCGGAATTATGGCACTTTACGATACACTATTTTATTAATAACTCGGCTGGATTGACATTTTATAAGTGAGTGACACCGACGAGTTCACCTAGCAATTTTAATATTCAGGAGACACGTGGACGAGGTTATGATATATTTCAACGTCACAACTCTTTTGTCCAGCATACCGGTCATGAAAGCGATCAACTTTTTGAAGAACTGGCTTTTAACACAACGAGGGGATGCAGCATGGAGGAACAAGGTTCGGACCTACCTCAAGCTGACTCGCCTTTGTATGAATGTGAACTACCGCGGTGGCACCATATTTGACGCAGGTCCAAACTTGATGCACTTTTCTACTATGCCTGCGCACGAAATAGCACCCAATAATCAACCACTAGTGTTTCATTAACACTCAACCTTTACATTCGCAACGAAAAACTGTTTGTGGATAGCTTTCTTTCGCTAATATATGAGCGGCAGAAAAATTGCATCTGTCAAATAAGTCAAATTTCGACTGCTTTAACCCTTTGTCTTTACCTACTTCTAAAATAAAGCTATGTTCATTGCGAAAATCCTTCAAAACGGGTATTAAATAAAATTCGGAATATGTCTCAACTGAGACTCAGAACCAGAACATTTACCGTCTGTTCTCAACCAAGTTTGCGAGTGTATTCTCGGATGAGAACCTACCTGACGAGCACATTTCTCTAGCAGCCAGTAATGTTCCAATGTCTGGTCAATCTTTGGCAGCACTATGATAACTAGGGCGGCTTCGCAACTGAAGTCTTCATTTAAGCCTGGACCTGATGGAGTTCCTTCCGTCTTTCTCAAGCAATACATCGATAGCCTGGTGGCTCCTCTGGTGGCCTTCTGTTCGAAATGTCCCTCTCCAGTGGAGTGTTTCCTTCCTACAAGGAATCAGCTGAGATGTTTCCAGTGCATAAGAAGGGATGCAAAAGAAACGTCGACAACTATCGCGGCATGACATCGTTGTGTGCCATATCTAAACTGTTCGAGTTGGTCGTCATGGAACCATCAGTCTCCTTTGCTAAGTTGAACCATCCTATAGCGATCGCCAAACTGGATAGGCTCGGTATAAACGGCAGTCTCCTTCGATGGTTCGCATCCTATCTATCTGATCGTCAGTTGGAAGTTACAATCGACGACTGCCGATCTCCTTCGCTCCCTGTCACTTCGGGTATCCCGCAAGGTAGCCGCCTCGGCCCGTTGATATTTCTTGTGTATACCAACGACGTCAATTTCGTCCTCGACGGTCCACGACTGTCGTTCGCAGACGACATGAAAATCTATCTCTGAATCCAAGCCATCGCTGACTGCCACCTTCTCCAACTCCAACTCAACGCTTTTGCTAATTGGTGCCAACTGAACCGCATGGTTGTAAATCCAACAAAATGTTCACGTTCTCACGGAAGAAACATCCAATTACATTCAGTTATATCCTAGAAGGAGTTGACGTACATCGTCTGAATCACATTAAGGATCTGGGAGTCATCATAGATTGTCGACTCACATACAGCCAGCATATCTCGTTCGTGATCGACAAGGCATCCAGAACGCTCGGCTTCATTTTCAGGATAGCTAAAAATTTCACGGACATCTACTGTTTGAAGTCGCTTTACTGCTCCCTCGTCCGGTCGGTGTTAGAATACTGCTGCCCTGTGTGGAATCCCATCTACCATAACAGTGTACACAGAGTAGAGTCTATTCAACGACGATTCATCTGGTTTGCCCTTCGACGATTGCCTTGGAGGGATCCTCATCGCCTTCCAAGCTACGAAAGTCGGTGCCAGTTAATTCACCTGGATCCTTTGTGGAGTCGACGAGATACGACAAGGGCCCTGTTTGTGGCAGACATTCTACAGTCCAGAATCGATTGTCCTTCTATTGTACAACAAATCGACGTTAACGTTCAACCACGAGCACTCCGTATCAACGCAATGCTGAGGATACCTTTTCGTCGTACAAATTATAGTTCGTATGGTGCTATCAATGGGCTTTTCAATCGGGTTGCTTCCTTATTTGATTTCCACTTGGCACTCGAGACACTGTGTCAGAGATTCCGTGATATATTTTTAAGAATTAGGAATTAAGTTGGACTTCACGGCCTTTGCAGCTTGTTACTTCTTGACTATATTGTATTTTCTAGTATTGCTTAATCCATCATTGGGACTAATGTCGATGGGATCCTAAATCGGTAATGACCCTATGTCCCCACCTCATGATCTCTAGATGTGTACTGACTCATTTTTGCTGAGAACGCATTACTATTATGAAGAATCAATAGAAATAACTGTTTTGATTTAATAGTTATTTGTCATGGACGCTATGTACTTAACGAAATCTTCAACAATCAACAATTAATTGAAATTACCGTGGACTCCCGGTAATCTGACCGTTCTTAATCTGAACATTTTTTTAGTTTGAACCCCGCTAATCTCTCCGCTAGCTCGTGGAAACTATAGATACTAAAGATTCCATGGATAAGCGGAGGCTAAGTATAATGTAGCAAAACGAACTGTCAGTTAGTGTAGCCAAACGAGCATGACGTCATCATGTTGTTGTTTGAGGGAGAAGTATTGTAATATTATGAGCCCAAAACGCTTTCCACACTCCACATTCCGATTTATTTCGCGGACAACGGAAGAAGGAAACCCTAATAAAAAATAACCATAAACGAACGATAACCCAAATCATTGAACTATTCCACAAATGGTTTGGATGATACCCAGAACACGTCGTTAAGCAAATTAACCATACAATTTTTATTAGGGAAGATAAAGCAAACCATTGCTCGAGTCATTGTTGCAAAGATTTGCTTTGCACTTCATTTTGAACTTTTATGCACGAAACAAAACAAAACTGCACAACGAAGAGCTCTGATGTCATGAACTTTTTTCATGGATGCCAGTGAGATCATTTATTTTTCATGGTTGCCAAAACAACTTTTTGTGCCTCCACTTATCTATGGAATCCATAGTATTCTAGTGGAAACGAGTAAAGCGAAATGGAACGATGTGAAACGGAACGCAGAATCAAAACAAAACAGAAAACAAGGCTACCAGAAACTCACTTTTCTCATGGTCGTAGGGTTACTAGTAGTTCAAATTAAAAATGAATCCCGTTAATATGCACGAAGTGTCGTTCACTTTAACGGGGGTCCACGGTATTACATTTGTATGGTGCGTCAAATTAGGACCATAGCATATATTTATTAGATATCAAAAGTCATTATTTCCCAACATGTTTTAACAATCTCGTCCAATTTTATATTTCCCCTATTTTTCTCCTTTTGGCATAACACCGTTTAAATTTTATTGCGGTTTAATAACGCAAGCTTAAAACATGATACAATAGGAAGTGTCGGACATTCAATCAGGTATCAAACTAAAAATAATAAATTGTCGTTTCATTGGTTGCGCGAAGTAGGAGGGGCAGTAGAAAAGCGGGGGTTGGCGAGTTTCTACGGTTTCCAAAAAAATGTATGAACAAATGCCTACTTTGCGAGGCTTTTTTAATACTTTTTAAAACAACCTATGTAGTTTATGAACAGCCCTTTAATTCTTTCGATGGTTTTACTTTTTGTTTTCTATATGTAGAAAGCTTCTATAAAAATGATTGAAATTATTTTGGTCTAGAATCAATATAGGCTCTAGCCTCTACTTACTAAACTTGGTCAAAAACAATGTACAAATGTTTTAATTAACCTTTTCATAATAAGCAGTTAAACCAGCTCAATTTTTCACCAATTGACGAACCAATCTTCGCCTAGTAGTAGACATTAAATTTATGTAACCCTTAGGAATCTTATCCATCATGGCATTCAGTTGACTGCAAACATTCTTCTAGTCTCGGGGCTTGGCTGTATCGTTCGAAATAGCAATGACAATTAAAATTTAATTACGAACATTTACTGATTAATTAAACTTTTTTTTTAATCTAATATAAAAATCGATAAACTAATGTTTGCTTACCGTTGATGATTACTAATTTCAGGATCAGGAAAATTTGGTGTTAATAGTAGACGAAAATACAAGGCATAATAACACAAATAAATAAGCTTGTGCTCTATTAAAATAAAACATCATGAAATTAAAATCAATGTTGCAAAATCTCCGTAGGAAACAACACACAGAACCACCAAACACTCGAATTTCATCCGACAAGGCTAAAGCAGTCCCCAATTCTTCCATGTATATTCCTCACACTCAGAATAGAATCAAAACTACTTACTTTCAGCTCGCTTCTCTTCGTCCGTGGTTGCTGGGTGCTTGGGCGACGAATTTTTCTCTGCCGTCTCCACTGTAGACTTCTCCCCCTTGGAGGCACCTTTCTCAATCGTATTCTGATCGCCATTTTTGTCTTCCTCCAAAGTAGTGGAAGGGCGCTCTACGTCCTTCGATTCTGGCTGCTGAACGACTTTCGTAACAACCGATTCCAGCATAGGTTCGTCCACGGCATCTTCGTTGTCCGCCGTAGGAGTGGATACTCTTTCCGGAGTTCGCAAATCGTCACCCCCTGGGCCGAATTTCATTATTTCGTTGGGCGTCAAATCCGTCGTCGGCAGTGGTGGGGTGCAGGATGCCTCCCGTGTATTTGAAGAATCCTCTTCGAAATCCATGGTTACCTTCACACTGCACTTTATTTTGAGAACTAGCAAATGTTTAACACGCAGTACAGATTAAAATTTAGTTTTTCTCGGCGGCCAGGCACGGCAATACTTGGAAAGTATATTGAGAAAATTAAAACTTATTGCTCCACGATGGCCACCATTGTTGTTTTCTCCGTCTGTCACTTCTGGGCCGTAAAGTGAAGTTTTCTCACCTCGCGATGTTCCGGAGAGTTGCACTTCACAGTGCTGCCAGTGTCGCTTATCTAAAATTGAACCCGCAGCAATATTAAATAATTTAATTTATTATTGTATTTTGCATTTCTATAGATTAATTATAACTAGACTCGATGATGATTATTTACAACTGGACTCTTTAAAAGTACGGAATCGCTAATAAATGTGCGCTTTAACGTTACAAATATTGTCTTGGTATCTTTGCCCTTCGTTATGAGCCAAGGAATAAGTGCACGAAGACACAAACATGATTCAACGTAAAAGCGCACTTTTCATCGCCCTTATAAAGTATGTGCGCATTATACGCTATATATCTTTTGATAACTTCGACCTAAAAAAGAAATATACAGCAAAAAAAAAGTGTACTCTGATCTGACGTAATCCATGCCGCTGTATCAAATATTGATGTAATTAACCACTTCATTCGAGCAGTTAAAATGACGTTTACTAACACTCGAACTTTGAAATAAAACATTATTTTAAGAAAAGTATCCAACAATAATAACAATTATTGTACGTTTCATACAAAAATAGAAATTAGTTGGTCCAGTTTTGTGAAATCGCTGGTAGAAAGTCACGCCAAAACGGCTTGACAAAGTGGTCAATTGCAAAAAAAAAAACTGATGCAATATTACATTGATGAATGTAAATTTGTTCACCAAACCATGTAGTTACATCGTAAAGCGTAATATTACACAACAACTGATAGAATGACTTGGGTGCAGCAGATTCGATGTAATATTCAACAACTTTTTTCGCTGCGTGTGTACTTAACTGCCCATAAAATCATAACTGTCCCTTATGAAAAAGATACCTAGCAGAGATGGGAAAATTATTGTTTTATGAACAGTTAATATGTGACTAATCAAGAAAGTCGCATATTTCTAGATTAATTCTTGAAAAGGTCCTACCGGTGCCACAATTGCTTTTATAAACAATGCACATGCAAAGTAACGACACTATCTGATAGAGGAATGTTTCTTCTACTAACTGGCATCGTTAATATGGAACAAGTGAGCCGTTATTTGCGAGAGATCGGCGATTTAAGTTGTTTATGAAAGCAATTTTGCGCTAATGAAAGGTTGACACTGCTATCTGCTCTGAGCGATTCTCTTTTGATAACCACAGCTATATAACAATCTAGCTTCTACAATCTAGAATAACAACAGCATGCACAAACACACAAAACAAGGTGAAACCAACATTCATTAATATTAAACTTTGTATTCACAAAACAACTTGTATCTAGCAACACTCTTTTTTCCGAACGCAACCAAACAAAACATACCTTGGTGATTATTTTCGGGTTCGGAGTTCTATCGAATGCGCAATAAAACACACGCACACCACTTTGCAGCACTATCAAAAAGACTGAGATGCCGCTTTTGTCCAGAATGTGCAATCGCAAATGTTAAGTACCATTTTCGCATAGGCGCATCTACCAAACCTCGGACTTTCGAAAGATTTACATTCACGCGCGATAGCTGCACGGATTTATACAACAAGATTGCACTTCTGAATCAATTTTGATACCGAAAACGCGAAAAATAACTTTCTCAAATCACATCGCACCGCAGATGATGAAAATTTTCCCGTTGTACAAACACAAGCGCAAAGTGCATCGCGAGAGAAAAAAAACTGACAGTGACAAATGGGAGATGCACTTTCGACGCATGCATGCGGAAGTGTTGCCAAGTGAATAATTATTGGTGGAAAATGTCGGTAATGCAGTATGGAATTTGTTTGAGGTATCGAAAAATAGAAAGCGCTCTCAAATTATTAAAAAAGACGCTAAGATGCACTTTAGGCCTGCTACGCAGCTGAAAAGTAATGACATGTGCTACGGGATTGGCGTCTTGCAGTGAAACTTTTCCAAGCTTTCGCCTCCTACATTTCAAAGTGAGAACTACTAGAAGGAGGATAGTTTCCAAATTTTCCAAGTAAAACAGACGATTTTTGAGGCATATCGGTCCAAAAAGAAAAACTAATAATTTCCCGTGGAAACTTTTGCTTGAATCGTGTAAGAAAACGTGTTTGCAAACTAACTGTTATTATTTCGGTATCGATCGGAGATGTTTTCGTGGAAAATTATGCATAACAAGTTTGCACCCACAGGGAGAGGTTACCTCCTGCGCAGCTGCATTTTTCGGAAAATGGTGAATATGAGCGATTTCCACTAGGATGAAAGTGGAAATTAAGTGAATTTACTTAGGAAAGGTTGTATGATGCTGGTGGTAATGGAGAATTGGCTGTATAGGACGCCAATATTCAATAAATGTTCATTTTGCCCTTTTCTTAGCAAACATATTGATACTCACAATTTTCGACGGAAAACGCAACGGAACTTGCTTTACTCAACACGCACCATACTATAAAATGGTGCTAGATGGTCTTCAAAGTGATAGCAAGATGACAAATCATCGTTATTTTGAGTAATTGAGCAATTTACTTCTGTTTACATCATATTTACGATGCAGCATTGTTGGAGCCGCGAAATGAAATGAATATATCTTATGAAAGTTCAACTGGAAAAGTCAAAGATGCACATCAGTCTGATCGTAAAAACGTTTTCTTCTTAAATTCGAATGTTATATTGGAAGAATTTTACACAGGCTTGATGAAAATTATGATTTAACGCTAATTTTCACGAATTTTATATGCAGTCTGTCAACATTATCATCATCATGCAGTGGCGACATCTGCGTTGAACTGTTACGGCAATCTTCCAATAGGACACGGAATGCTAATTAAATTACTTTTCCATAGCATTTCTTGACTTAGTACGCAGTTCAAAAGAAGTCGGTAAAGGAAAAATCGATTACATTAGTATCGTGATTCGCGATCAGAATATTTTAGCTTGAAATCCCTCCGTTTAATTCTCGGTACATCTTTAATCTATTGATTGAATTAAAAAAAAATCTTAATATGATTTTTTAAGATTTCGTGCGTTTTGTGAACGCACATTCTTTATTTTGCATAGATATAATACTAGAAACGCGGATGAAATAAGAACACCACATTTCTTGACTTGTGCTTCACAGAATTCATTATTTTTTAAAGGAATAAATGTTTTCAATTCGATGCCTAGACACATTAAACGTTCAACAACATTAGCAGAATTTAAGAGACATTGCATTTCACACGTTAAAACCACAAACGAAGTGACAGACGACTAACTGGCGAAGAAATCAATTAAAATAAGGTGGTTCGCTGTAATAGAATTTTCTTAGAAGCTTGTGCCATCAGCCACCAGATGGGCTAGTTTTTTTGTTTTGATTTGAACATAGTTGATTTTGTGTGCAATATGATCTTTGACAGTGTGCAAAGAGTGTATCATTTTGTAATTGTTTTTTATGCATTTCAGTTTAGAGTAGAGTGAAAGAGATAGAACCGAAACATTCTAGTTCAATTGGTGAAAATGCTAGTTCAATCCAGTAGTAGTGTTGCCATGTGGTACAGTCCAGTAGTAGTGGTGTTGCCATGTGGTACACTGAAAAATTGCAATAGCAGGTTAGTCACCAAAGTTTTCGAGCCGCTCCGTCTGTCACTTCGTTTGTGTTAAAACTGTCTTTCGAACGGTTATCCAGTGATTTTTTTTTTATGAATTGACAAATTAAATATGTATTTTGACGAAGTTATTTTTAACGGATTATTTTATATGGATAGCTATTATAACGACTTTTTAATAATTATTGTAGCACTGCAAAACTATTTTGTTCGCCACGATGGATTTTTGATATATGATTTAATAGTAGTAAAAAAATAGTAGTCTACAAAGGTTTGAGCCTCGCGCGCGTATTATGGATATATGTAGAGGACTGAATTTAACATTTGATAAAAAAAAAAATGCAATTTTGAAGCTTATTTGGAAGATACCTTGAGTTAGTAGTAAGTTTTCAGGCAAATTTGGGGGGTTCGTGAGCATTCCTGACATTGCTGAAAATTATGATAGCATCAGATTGCGGGGTTACTAGTGTAATAGGATGCTTTGTTGATTGTTCATTAACTCTTGATTGCTTGTAATGCTTATGAATATTTTAGGTGGAAAAAAAGGCGAACTAAGAGGTGGACGCCTGAGCTTTTCCACATTTATATCGCTGTGAAGAAACTGTAAACTCTAGAGGGAATTTATATCTGTAACTGAAACCAGTTCGATTTTGTTTGCCAACCTGGTTAAAATGTCATATTTAATTATCTTAAAGATAAATCGTCCAGCTCAAACCTTTGTAGGGGTAAGAGGTGGGCCCATCGTCATCATCATCATAGAAAACGGGAACGGGGTGTTTCTGTGGTGATAACAAGGATTTTCCTACACAGATTACAGTTTTCTGTACCAAGCACTGACATTATCAGACGGTACCTCTATTTATGCTTTTAGATTAGCTATGAAAGTCCCTCCTACATGAAAAATTATGCTATAGAACGGTTTTTTTGCATAATTCTTCAAGTAGGAGTGACTTGCAATGCTTATCTCTTAGCATAAATAGAGGTACCGTCGAGTTTTTTTTTTCAGTGCTAGGTTATGAAATTCGACAGTGAGCGTTGAAAAGGGCCTACTTGTAATGTTCGATTCTCTTCATCGATTTTCTGTTTACAGCTAAGCGAAAAAATTCAAGCTGAACATTGCATTAGGTCCTAAGTAACACTGACAAGATTCTCTTCGTCGACTTTCTCCTTGAATCCACTCGGCCCAGGTATTTTCAGCACACATATCGATAAAAGAAGTTTTTATCTAGCAACAAGAAACGATTCTGTGCTCAAGTTATTAAGGCTGTGTTCCATTTGGTGAATTTTTACTTAAATTTGACAGATGGAAATTTTTCAAATAAACCTGCTATTCTAGCAGACTTATTTCTGACAGACAAGGAATCAATTTGACAGACGCTTTCTCGAAAATCGGCCGATCTACAACAGAGGGATTTTCGAATATCTTAATTTATTTTCGAAGTGTCAAATCTAAGTGAAAATTTTCCAAATGGAACACAGCCTTAGTATTTTTTTTATTTGTTCAATCGGTAGATAAAAGATGTACCGAGAACTTATTGGAGGGATTCATGGCTAATTGATATCATCTCGATCAACTATGAAATGTTGCATAACATTGATGCAAAATTGTGCACTCCGTTTTTGTGTGTGCATTTATTTTTAACGTTTTGAAGTTGAATCGCTGAGGATCAATCTTATTTCAAAGCGACCTAGCTCTGGTATTTGGTGACTACAATCAGTCTGGGCTCTCATGGAACGTTCTCTTTGATGGTTTCAACCTGCATGGCTTAACGCAAATCAACTCGATACTGAATAGCAACACTCGGCTGCTTGATCTCGTTCTGGCGAACGAAGCTGCAGGACTGGAATGTTCTATCCTAGAAGCCCCAGAGCCTTTGATTGGCATCGACACCAATCATCCTGCGTTGGAAGTTTCCATCAACCTATCTGTTCCTGTTCGCTACGATAACCCCCTGTTGATGTACATGAGCTCGACTTTCGTAGAGCAGATTTCGTCGCGCTAAGTCACTCGCTTGCACAGTCAGATTGGCAGTTCCTTGACACGTGTTCATCTATTGATGAAGCCGTCAACTACCTCGCTGAGGTCGTTGGCCGGGCAATAACTGATTCTGTCCCATTGAGGAGACCCTCTCCCAAATCCGCATGGTCCAATGCTCGACTACGGAATTTGAAGGGTCTGAGATCGAAGGCCCTCCGTAAATACTGTCGTACTCGTAACCCATTCACCAAACGATTATTTTCAACAGCGAGCAACGAATATCGCACATATAACCGCATTCTTTACAAGAGCTACACAAGGCGTGTGCAGGCTAATTTACGGCTTAATCCAAAGCAGTTCTGGTCATTTGTGAATACCAAACGAAACGAGGAGGGGCTACCAGTCAAAATTCACCTGGGTGATAGAATCGCCAGCAATTCCCTTGAGAAATGTTCTGGCAGAACATTTCAAAAGCATTTTCAATGACACTACGGCTTCGTTGTCCCAAGTTGCTGAAGCGGTGAGGAACACTCCCAGTGATGCTTTCAATTTTACGAATACCTCGGTTACAGTAGACCTCGTCGGATCCGCCATCAAGAAGCTGAAATTTTCTAATGCTGCTGGCCTGACGGGATCCCCTCAAGCATCCTGAAACGATGCTGTTCAGAGCTTACAACACCGCTTTCGAAGCAGTTCAATATTTAATTACAGCAGGGGAAGTTGCCTACGCGTTGGAAATCGTCATTCATGTTCCCGATCCGAGCGAGGGGGGCGACTCTATCTACGATGCAGGGAAAATTGTGTTTTGCTGTGCTTTGCTGCGCGCACGCTAAGTGGATAGAAAGAAGATTGATGACGATTCTGAAGATTTCCTGCAAAAATATTATGCGCGACGCAAGTAGATGCGAGAAATGAAAGAAGATTGTTCGAAGATTGATTCGCTAGTGTGAGATTTGTTGAGCATCAAGAATTGAGATTTAGATGTGTCGCCCCCCTCGGATCCGAGGGGGACGACTCTATCTACAATGCAAGAAATATTGCGTTTTGCTGTGGTTAGCTGTACGCATGCTGAGTATATAGAAAGAAGATTGATGGCGATTCTGAAGATTTCCTGCAAAAAGATGATGCGCGATGCAAGTAGATGCGAGAAATGAAAGAAGATTTTTGCGTAAATCGATTTGCTAGTGTAAATTTGTTGAGAATCTAGAATTGAGATATAGATGTGTTGCCCCCCTCGTCCCGATCTACAAGAAAGGAGACAAGAGAAACGTCGAAAATTACCGAGGGATCACATCACTCAGTGGCTGCTCTAAAGTTTTCGAAATCATCATCAACGACGCATTATTCTCTAGCTGCAGAAATTACATTTCTCCTGACCAACACGGTTTTTATCCCAAGAGATCAGTTTCAACAAATCTAGCTCCGTTCATTTCTTTATGTCTTCGGAGTATGGAAGCTGGAGCGCAGGTGGACGTTGTATATACCGATCTAAAGGCTGCATTCGACCGGGTTGACCACTCCATACTGCTAGCTAAACTTAAAAAACTCGGTGTATCCTCGGGTTTAACTCGTTGGTTCAAGTCCTATCTGACCAATCGGGAACTTTGTGTTAGGATCGGATCAGAGCAATCGGACTATCTTACAAACAGCTCCGGTGTTCCTCAAGGTAGCAACTTGGGACCATTGCTATTCTCGATTTTTGTGAATGAGGTCGGACTGATCCTCCCAACTGGTTGAGAAGAACTATGTGATTGTTCGTAGCTTCACCGATTGCTTGCGGCTTCAGCACATAATCGATACTTTCGAAGAGTGGTGCTCAAGAAACTATCTCACACGTTGAATGTAAAAAAAATGTAATATTATCTCATTTCATCGCAAGCTGAAATCAGTGGCATTCAACTATACGATAAATCGCCAACTTCTGCAACGTTCGTGACTTAGGAATCACGCTGGACTGCGCCTTAACATTCAAGCTTCATTACTCGGGCATCGTTGCGAAAGCTAACAGGCAACTCGGGTTCATTTTCAAGATCGCTGACGAGTCTCGCGATCCTGCCTGTCTAAAAGCTTTATACTGCTCTCTAGTGCGATCGATCTTGGAATTCAGCTCGATAGTATGGTGCCCGTATCAAGCAGTTTGGATAGCGAGGATTGAATCTGTTCAAAGGAAATTTGTTCGGTATGCCTTTCGTCACCTTCCTTGGAATGACCCTGTGAACCTTCCGCCGTACGAAGATCGTTGTCAACTCCTGGGTCTTGAAACACTAGAACATAGGCGGACGATTAGTCAGGCCGTGTTCGCAGCGAAAGTACTTATTGGTGATATCGACTCTCCAGGAATCTTGGCTGAATTCGAAATCTACGCACCCGAACGAGTTCTTCGGTCGAGGAGTTTCCTGCATCTTGGACCTCGTGCTGCGAACTACTGCTTGCATGACCCAATACGGTTCACGTCTGAGCGTTTCAACGAGTTTTACAAGTTTTTCGACTTTAACTGTGCAGCGTATTCAACGCAGACTCCTGAGAAGGTGAGTAGCTGTCCATTTAATGTACACGTGAAGGATTGTGCTACCTGTTTATTTTTTTTGTTTCCTGTTCAACTGCATGACGAGGACTTCTACCTGATTCACGGACAACTCTATGCAATAGGAGGATAACTTTTTTTTACCAATATACCAATTTTTTTGACATTTCCTACATTCCTTAAAATTAATTGCCAATTGACACTGTTTAATTTAAATTTTATTTTTTCGTAGTCTGCTAATTTGTATTCAAAGACTTCTTCGTATTCGCAGTCGTTGGGTCTTTGGTTTTCATGCACAAATAAAGAATATTCAATTGCTGTGTGAACCGCTTCATTTTTCCACAGTGTATTTAATGATTCGGTCACACAGAAATCTTCATAAATATTCGTTAGTAAAAAGTCCAAATAGCAATTTTGTTGGTTTTTGATGTGGTTAATTTGGTTCAGTTCTAAATTAGCAGTTTTGTCAAAAATGAACTGCAATGTTTCATTACCCTCAACGACTGGGAGTAAGATACATTCATTTTCAGAGTCCAGAATGAAGTCAGCATGGCGTTGATTAAAGTCTCCATAGATATGAACTTTAACCTCAGGAAGAAGCTCAGATAGAATTTGTTCAGCACTTTGGAAGAAGGCTTCATAAGTGCTTTTATGAGCATGGTCTGGTGGAAAATACACTGAGGCGAACACGTGCATTTCACCGGTTATGTGTGATTTCACCCAAATATGCTCAAATCCTGTAAACTTTGGTGTAAAGATGAGTTCTGAGTTAAAATTGGCCGAAAGAGCTATAAGGACTCCACCGCCTGACTTCTTCTGAGTTGCATGAAAATTTCTGTCATCTCTGAATACATTAAAGGCATTTCCAAAGATTTTTTTTCACTTTTCACGCTTACGTCTTACGTCGTGAATGTTGTTTCAGTTGCCAGAATGATCGAGGGATGAGCATCATAAATTTTGATAGATTTCCTTCATTTTAGCTGGGCTTTTCATGCGATTGAAATTTTGACAGTAAATCAAAATTTCAGTCGCATTCTGTTTATGTGAAGAAATTTTTGGAAGTACTTCGGTTCATAAAATATTTTCATTATTATTGTTATTTACACTTACATTTCTTTGACTATATGTTTTAGTATTACTTCTACGTGAAGTCAACGATTTACATAGTTGAAGATGCTAATTTAAAATGACAGACTGTAGTGGTAATTTTTATACGATAGATGGAGTAGATGAAAGCATAGAGTTGATAGTTCCGTTAGAGTACGGCAGTGTGAAGATTGTATATAGATATTAGAATAGCGAGCTAGGACAACTTTTAAGGAAGGTACAAATCGGTTTTTTCATCTCTCTTTACCAAACTCCCCCTTTGGAGAGGGATGAGAAGGGGTATCCCCCCCGCCACCACTGGCAAAAGAGATGAAAACCGACCCGCTCAAGTACCAACGGTGTGTTTGAAACAGTTCTACCGATTTTTACCGCACTTCAGTTGTTATTTGAAGGAAGGCAATAAGTATATACAGTGGTTAACATTTAATCCACAGGTAATCAAAGAGCGGGGACATACCGTACCAACCGCTCCGTATGCAGGATTTGAAAATAGGCTATATAAATCGTTGGGAGTGACAGAGCTAAGAAAGTTAATGTACACTCCTTGGTTGTCCGATCTCCTGGGATGGAACACAGGTATTTACCCCTTGTGTTCGAGCGTACAGTCCTCCCTCCGTACAAGCGTGGACGGCACCGCCAACCCACTGCCATCCCTCAATCGATCCAGCCGACCTCAGTTGAAGGACAACAGAGAGCGGTGTGCGGACGTAACCTATACGGAGGGAATGCTGTATTCGCCTAGGTTATAGCGCCCTTGCTCGCTACCATTTTCTTCTAGCGGTTGGGACCTGAGCACTAACTCTTGTCCTAGCCCTATATGGCATATGGTTATAGCGCCATTACTCGCTTTCTGAAAAGAGAAGAAGGGAAGGGAAGGAGAGGAAAAGGACTTGGGAAAAGGAAATGCGGAATTCCTTTCCTCGTTAGTATTTGTATCGTCAACTTTTATGACAATTATATAAATCATTTTTCCTTGGTCAGAGGTATTATTACGACATTTTAATAAGATTGTCTTATCATTTGTTATTCAAAATTTAATGTTATAATGATCAACATAGCTTTGGATTATCCAATATATTTCATAATTTAAAAAAAAAAAAACACATTTTTTTAGCTGAAATGAGTATTTGCAACCTTGTCATACAGATCTGAAAATTAAATCAGTAGCTTGCTTCTCTGCATCAGACATGCTTAGACGGCTTAGAATGACTCCACAAATCAATGGTTGCTACTCCGTGATTGGCCAGAATCAGTGAAATTGCACAGTGAATGGGGTTAGGAGTGACCGAAAATTCTCATTGTAGGGGAAATGGCTCTAATGTTGGCCTATGGGTTTAAGATTAGGCCCATAGCTAAAAATCTGCTTTTTATCAGTTTTATCTAGATGAACGCGTCATTGGGACGGTACTAATGGATATTTTTGATCGCTATTGAAAATTTAATCGATTGCTGAATTTATGTATGGGCCCAAATTAGGGTCATTTTTGCCGACATTGCATCCATTTCCCCTAAAAGTTTCAGTGACTCCTTATATTAAAGATCAATGATGACGCCGGCCACGTCTTTGCAACCAGGTGGGAGATGGGAAAGAAAGTTAAAGTGACCTTTGTTGTTATGGGGGCCGTGTTTACCTCTGCGTCCTCACAAAGGTCACAGGAGGGAGGTTTTGTTAGTAAGGTGGGGTTCTTTGGACCAGGATTCACCTTGATAAGTGATGTGATGATTGCTTTGATACAATCGCAGTTTGATAAATACACGAATGCGGAGCTATGAGAAAACGAACCAATATTATCAACTCTTTATTGTAAAGATGTCTGGGATTGAACCCATGATTTTCTGCTCAGTAAGCAGAGTAAAATCACTATGAACGACGATCGTTTTTGAATAAACGGATATTGAAATAACGGTTGATTATTTGAAATATACGTATGGTTCAACCAACACTATCAGCGGCGCCGGTGGTGTAGTGGTAAGCGTGATTACCTCTCACCCCAGAAGGCCTGGGTTCAATCCCAGTCGGCGCCGCCGGGATGTTCTGAGGCATAACATCTCTGATCACGACTTCCTTCGGAAGGGAAGTAAAGCCGTTGGTCCCCGGTTCATGAGTTGATGGATCGATAGGTAGGATCCAGGCGTGGTAGCTGCCTCCCTGGCGTCGGTAGCATTGGTGCTCAGCACGGAAAACAAGATCGACGCAATCAAGGAAAAAAAAAACCTACACTATCACGAAGACGACGGCGATGACGACAACAGTGATTTTGGATCTCACTTTTTGTCTAGGATATAACACCTTTGCCTGTACTGCCGCTTGGAAAGCGAGAAAATAATACTCTTTGCCATTTCGAAGAACCAATATTCCAACACCATTCGAACTTTTACTGGACGATACCCATTTTGCTTCGCGATCGCGAAACACGAAACTAAAAATTCTGTAAATTTGCAAACATTAAAACATTTAGAGATAGGTCTTTGCTCGTCGATTACAATGTAAGTAATGTTTATAAATACATAGGCGAGACCAAAACGGCCCCACGTGGCTCCTCGCCGCACTCTCACTACCACTCGGAAAAAAATCCGTTCCCGAAAACGGGAACGGACCATGAACTAAAAATCACGGCCAACTATCCAGAACAAAATTTTCTCAAATATACACCGTGAACTATGGTTCACGGCTGTGGTTCACAAATATGGGAACTCTTTTTTTCCCGTGCAGTTCCGGGATTCCACGTGGCAGAATTCACCCCAGGGCGGGTCCTAGACCATCCTACCCTACCTAAGTATATGGCAAAAAAAAATATTAAACTGGAACGAACTCACCAATTTAGTTGACTGTCCGTAAACTGGGTTCTTCTGCCGCTCTCGAGATGGCATCCATGTTTCCGTTGGTCGGCTGCTTCCCGATGTGAAAGGGTTCTCAGGCCGAAATTGTTCGCAACGTCACAAATTGTCGGGATGGAAGAGGTCTCGGAAAAGTACCGGCCTTACCTGAGCCATAACCGTTGGTTCCGTTACCACTTCTCGAAAACTAAACTGGGGATTGTTCTTCATTAAATGCACTTCAGAACGGGGAATCACGAGAAAACATCTTGACAGCAAAAACGAACCCGATCGCAGCTCCAGCCCTGTGGGAACGATTAATTCATTCAACGTTGTTTTACATGCGACCAACGTTACCTTTTCACCTCTGCAATTCCAAGGAAAGGATGCTCGGTTATTTTTTAAACTAGATCAATGCATTCATTGTCGTGAGTCAATTGATCGATGATTACGATTAAAATAAATTAAACGTAGAACACAAGTAAAGAAAAAGATTGAGCTTGGGATTTAACTCTCTACCATTTACTTGGAAAGCGGAAATGGTAACCACTACTCTACTGATTTTGTCTTGTTTTTTTGACTGAACCAGAGTTGTGGAATAATTAATCTACGTCGTTTATAAAGCATATACAAAGCATGCGATTAAAACATGGATGCATCGTGGTATAAGAGCTATTATACTGAATGTATTCACATTTATTCAGCAATATTGTAAAGCAGTGCAATGAAATCTGATAGGGTAGGTGTACCAGTTATGGCCATACGTTCCTATTATGGTGTGTTCCAGTTATGGCCTTTGGAATTCCCATAGGCCATAATTGGAACATACCATAATAGGAACGTATGCCATAACTGGTACATCTACCCTAATAGAGCTAGAAAACATTGATTAGGCGCAGGCATCAAAATTATCTGATACATGGTGATAAAAAGTGATACAGTCAAAATTTGGTCAAGGGAAAACGCGTGTAAATCGGTGAAATCGTTTATTTAAAAAATCAAATTAAATTTCTTTTTCAAGTTCAATTAGTATCAAATTCAGGAAAAATATTCAGTTAGGCTTCCGCTTTTCCAAATCCGAATTGCCGGGCCTTACGCTTGACCCCTGCCATCAGATTTTGTACAGCCACCTTGTCCACCTTCTTCGCCGCAGAAAGCCAGTTTGCCTTGAACTGCTGCTCGCCCTTAGCAGTTTTTTTGGTCTTCTTTAGGTTCCGCTCGACAATAGCCCAGTATTTCTCAATTGGGCGGAGCTCTGGCGTGTTGGGAGGGTTCTTGTCCTTGGGAACCACCTGCACGTTGTTGGCGGCGTACCACTCCATGGCCTTTTTACCGTAATGGCAAGATGCCAAATCCGGCCAAAACAGTACGGAACAACCGTGTTTCTTCAGGAAAGGCAGCAGACGTTTATTCAAACACTCTTTCACGTAAATTTCTTGGTTGACAGTCCCGGAAGCTATGAAAATGCTGCTTTTCAAGCCACAGGTACAGATGGCTTGCCAAACCAGATATTTCTTTGCGAACTTTGACAGTTTCATGTGCTTGAAAACATCTGCTACCTTTCCCCTTCCTTTTGCCGTATAAAACTCCTGTCCCGGAAGCTGCTTGTAGTCGGCTTTGACGTAGGTTTCGTCGTCCATTACCACGCAGTCAAACTTCGTCAGCATCGTCGTGTACAGCCTCCGGGATCGCGCTTTGGCCGTCGTATTTTGTTTATCATCGCGATTTGGAGTCACTACCTTCTTGTAAGTCGATAGTCCGGCTCGTTTTTTGGCTCGATGCACGGTTGTAGACGATACACCCAGCTTATTTGCGGCATCTCGGAGAGAGAGGTTAGGGTTTCGCTTGAAACTACCGGCAACTCTCTTTGTCGTCTCAGCGGCTTCCGGTTTTCGATTTCCCCCCGATCCAGACTTCCTGGCTGTCGACAAACGTTCCCCAAACACTTTAATTACATTTGTAACGGTTGATTTGGCAACTTTTAGCGATTTTGCCAACTTTGCGTGCGAGTAGCTCGGATTTTCGCGATGCGCGAGCAAAATTTTGATACGCTGCTCTTCTTGCTTGGACGGTATTTTGACAACTGAAGAGTGAATTCCAAAATCAAAATAGGAGCAACATTCTACACACACACCTTCAAAATGAGGGGTGTTCAGGTTTTTTAAATGCAAAATTGAAAGAAATACGTCAAGTTGATATTGACCAAATTTTGACCGTATCACCCTTTAATATCATCTATCAGATAGAGGCCTATCACAGTGATAGATTCTCTCTCAGTCTATCATGATAGAACCCCTATCCCATCTTTGATACTATCATCACAGACAAACAGACATAACAGATTGAATATTACTCAATGTAAAACATCGTCGCAAAAACATTACCGCCATCTGTTGAGCTCACTGTGGTGGGCAGTAAGCTGAACAGATGGCGGTAGTGTGTAAACGTCAAACGCAAGGGAATTGACTATGCGTGCCACAGGTGGCGGTACTACCAACTATGATACTTTTAAATTGACCGTTAAAAACTTGTTCGATGAACAACTTGCGAGTGTTATGTCTGTTTGTCTGTGCTATCATGATTGTTGGGTGGTAGTTGAAAATATCCTATATTTCGTGAATATACCGTTCGGGTTATAGGTTTATTACAAAATTCCTGTGGGTGTTTGGACATATTAGTTATAAGGCTGTGTTTAGATATATTAAGAATCATTACTTTAGTGTTTACTACCACTCAACTGGTTTGTTCGACGTTTGCCAAAAAAATGTGTCGTGCTATCAAAATTTATCTACAATTAATTTAGGTAAGTTAACTTAGTATTATAAATTAATTTCAATTTCTCACCTCTACTCGAGCCTCTACTGTTCCGACAAAGAAATATATCCAAACTTCTCTGTTCTTCTATGTCAGTTTGTAGGTAATTTAACTAGATGATAGAACTGTTCACAATTCGCCAATATTTGTCGTTTTCAGGTACAAATGTTACTAAATTTAATATTAATATAGTTTTAAGCACTAAAGTATTGTAAATTATTTTCCTCACTGCAATTCTTCAACATCATTTCTCGCTCTGGTTGTTGTTTTCACACCGAGGTGAACAGAAAAAGCTCAGAACAATAGGTGCTGTTTTTATATATCCACCGTCCCGTATTACGACAATCCTCCGTACGTACGATGTGTGTGGATGGGTTTGACCATCTAAGTCAACTTTTCTGGGCGTGTGGGGCTTGGCGGGCTCGTCGAAGTAGCGCAATCAACACTCCCCCCCGTAATGCGCTTCTGGTCATCGTGATGTGCATTGCTTCCAACGCCTACGTCGAGCACGGCAAGCTTCACAGTTGGTCGCTCGTAGATACCTCCGGAAGTCTGCACAGTAGCGCTTCGCACCTGTCCATCCGAACCTTGATTGATCCCAATAACTCGGCCTTTAGGCCAGGTATTCCGAGGAAGTTTCGGGTCCACGATGACAACGATGTCGTTGATTTTGATGGGCTTCACCTCCGTATACCATTTCATCCGACGAGTGATGGAAGGAAGATAGTTTCGGAGCCACTGTTTCCAAAATTGGTTGGCCAAGGCTTGAGACAGTTCCCAGCAATTTTTGAGTACTTCTGAGTTGTCGTCGAACGGTACCCAAGGTCTCAACCCGTTGCTTGATCCCATTAAAAAATGGTTGGGTGTTAGCACTGGCGACTGGTCATCGACGAGAGGAATACTGGTTAACGGGCGAGAGTTGACAATATTCTCAACCTCCAGTAGCATGTTTTCGAGGACTTCATGGGATAGCGTTCTGTTGGCTGTTGGCTTTCAGCTTCCCAAGGTTTTGTTTGACGGTTCGTATGAGTCGCTCCCATGCTCCACCCATGTATGGTGAGGCGGGAGGAATAAAGTTCCAGGAAGTATGTGATGAGGTGAACTCCGCTGCAAACCGCTCTCGATCTAAATTCGCCATAGCTTCTTCGAGTTCTTTACTTGCCCCCTGGAAGTTTGTACCTCTGTCACTATATATGACTGCTGGTACACCTCTCCTAGCCATGACGTTTCTTAATGCCATAATACATGAATCATAGTGTGAACGATTTGCAAGTGGATGGCGCGAGTGGTAAGACAAGTGGCGAGAAGTACCCAACGCTTCTCGAGACGGCGTCCAAGGATGATCATAAATGGACCAAAGTAGTCCACAAAGTAGTAGTTGTGGTTGAGCACGGTCGTGCTTGCATTGCTGACAGCATCGACGAATACTGTTGTAGGCAGCCTTTAGACGAGGGATGCTGTATCGCTGCCGCAACTCGTTGATCACTGTGTTGTGGTTCTGATGATGATACTTGCTGTGGTAATGCGATATGATAAGATGTGCAATCTGATGATCTCGTGGAAGGATGATTGGATTCACCGTATCCTGCTGAACAAATGGACAAGCGCTGGTCCTACCACGAACACTGCTCATCTAAAAACGGACAAAGGTGATATATTGCACTGCTTCTGGGTATAGGCTTCGTGGAGTGTTTGGACGCTCGTATATCCAAAAGCATCGCTATCTCATCTGCGTAAGCACTACATTGAGCACACCGGAACAGATAGTTTTCAGCCATGGTCAGCTCTGAATTCGTCAGTGGTCTAGCGGTTCTTTCTTCTGGTTTGGTTGTACTCACGTTTCTGATGAATCGAAACACGTATGCGGTCCGACGTAGAAGTGGAGTCCATTTAGAGTAGTTTTGAGGATCGATGATTGGCTCCTGTTGTTTAACATGAACGAGTAAATGGGGACGCAGTTCTTCCATGGTGGTGCTATCGATGTGTAGTTTCATAGGCCATTCTCCCTCAGGGGTCTTGAGAAATTCCGGCCCGTTAAACCATCGACTAGTTCTACTCATGTCTGGCGCCCGTTTCCACTTAGTTCCATCATCCGCGACGTTCTTCATTGTCTGGATCCACTGCCATTCGCTGACCTCCGAAGCTTCTAGTATCTCACTCACTCGGAAAGCGACAAACTGACTATACCTACGATGATCAGATTTGAGCCAGCTGATGACGTCACTTGAATCGGTCCAAAATAAGCGCCTGTTCACTTTGATGGACAGGGACTGCTCTATGCTGTTCGCCAATCTGACTCCGATTACACAAGCTTGAAGCTCCGAACGGGGGATGGACAGAAATTTGATTGGTGCCACACGAGTCTTCGATCCAACCAACGCTGTTTCGATGGTGAGTCCCTCCTTATATCGCAGATAGACCACTGCGGCGAAGCCCTTCTCACTAGCGTCAACGAAGGTGTGCATCTGTACTTCGTTGGTGTATCCAGCAGATGTGGTCGTCCTGTAGCACCGCGGGATTTCCACTTTCGCCACTTCAGGAAGGACCTTCAGCCATTGTATCCACAACTCGAATTTTGCTTCTTCGATGGGGTCATCCCAACCGACATACGTTCTCCAAATGTCTTGCAGTACCACCTTCAGGAACATGAAGAAGTGACCAATGAGCCCTAAAGGGTCGAAGATCATCATTAACGTTCTGAGCACTTCACGCTTCGTTGGTTTTCGATGTCCCGACATAAGCTCAGGATCATATCGTGGAGAGATTTTGAAGGTGAAGCAGTCAGTGGCCGTGTTCCACCACATTCCGAGTACTTTCTCGGTTGTCAATCCTTCTCCCATATTAAGGTCCTTCTCTTCCGTCGTTCGCTCGTGTAACGCCTCCAGAACAGCCGGGCTGTTCGAAATCCAACTTCTCATTTCAAATCCGGCTTCCGCATGAATCTTCTTAACATTCCGTGCAAGGTCTATAGCTTCTTGTTCACTTTCGACACTTGTGAGCATGTCATCGACGTAATGCTGAGCGTTTGTATTTTTTACATATTGCGCAATGCTTGGAGCGCACGATACTCCAAACGGTAACACCGTCATGATGTACACACTCGGATCCGCATTGGCTTGATTGTCTTTCCAGAAGAAGCACAGTCGAACATCTTGCTTCAGTAAAACCTGTAGATACATCTCCCGGATGTCCCCGCAAATTGCGATCCGGAATTCTCGAAATTGGACAAGAACTGCAAGTAGTGAAGTCAAGTGGTCAGGGCCTTTGAGTAACAGCAAATTGAGAGAAACGCCATACGCGGGAGCAGCTGCGTCCCATACTAGCCGCACCTTACTCGGTTTGTTGGGGTTCACAACAGGAAATACGGGCAGGTACCATTCCTGAGACCGATGTGCGTTGAGTTCATCCTCCGTTAGTTTTCGAACGTATCCTCTAGCCACATATTCGCTCATCTTCACCATCATAGTTTCCGAAAACTACTTATCCCGCTGCATACGTTGGTCTAAGCATTGCCACCTTCTAAAAGCCATTCCTTTACTGCATGGAAAGCGAACATTATCGTACTTCCAGAGGAGACCCGATTCGTACCGCCCTTCTTTTGGGATTGTCAGCTTCTCAAGCATCTCCATGGCACGTTGATCCTCCGTTGATCGCAGAATTTTTTCTGGTTTGACAACGCCAAGACTATCCAACGTGAAGTAGTTCTTCATAGCAGTGTGCAGGTTTTCGTCAGACTCGAGGTTGCATTCACACACTTTAATCGTGTGGACATTCACGTAGCTTGGCTGTTGCTGTGTTCGTGAACAACTCCCGTAAACTATCCATCCCAACCGTGTTTTGATTGCGATAGGTTCGTAAGGCTTTCCTTCTCGACTTTTCATAGCATGCCCAAGCGATGTATGGTCAAGACCAATCAGGATTCGAGGACAGATGTTGCTGTAGGATTCGACAGGTAGTCCGCCGAGGTGTTGAAACCGTTGCAGCAATTCTGAGTACACTAATGCCTGCGGCCGCAGTTGTAGGTTCTGAATCGTATGTACGTTAGACATCCTGTGCGGCTTCGAAGTATTTCCGATAGCTGATATTTGCACCTCTACTTTCTGGGATGCGTTCTCCACTCTTTTGGTACCACCTGTCCATTTTAAGCACAGCGGCGATCAAGGTCCTTTCACGCCTAGCTCCTCTGCTAGGCTATCCTCCATCCGTCCGGACAACCTTCGATGGACCATGGAGCAACACGGGAACAATTCTAAACAGCACTTCGCTGGTTTGAGCTTGATGGACGTTGCAGCTTCCAGTAGCTGGTGCCTCCTGCTTTTCGTTGTGCAACAACGGATGGTGCAAAACAGTGCATCCTTTAATTCCGCAAGGTTTCTGCTGCCTGCATGAACCATTGTGCTTCCGCAGGCATTTACGGCATAGCTTTGCCTCCCGTACAACTGCCCATTTAGCATCTAGACTTAGTTCGGCAAATCGTTTACACTTGGCAACTGTGGTACAGCTACCTTTGCATGTGGCGCATTCTGTGATTGGCACCAAAGATGATCCTTGGACAGCGCGTGTCTTTGCTGGTATTGATCGGGATTGTTCTGGTTCTGCGTCAGAGTGAACGTTTATAAATCCGTCATTCTTTGCTCCACGACTTCTTTGCGTGTTAGATGCAATTGGCATAACTGCACTAGCATCTTCCGCTATTGAATACAGCCACTGACTGAAGTGTAATAGGTTTGGTGCTGGGTTATTCCTAGAATATTTTGCCCAATCCAGCTTCAACCCGGGGGGAAGGCGTTCCACCAGTTCAACTTTCAAAGCCGCATTGTAGATGAAATCTTCGACTCCGCATGCCTCTATCGTAGCTACCAAGTTTTCAACTGTCTATGCGAAGTTGACCAATGCGTCAAGTTTCTCCACTTGTGGCGATGGTAACGACCGAATCTTTCTAATGGATGCCTGAACGATTGCTTCTGGTCTACCGTATAGCATTTTCAACGTAGAAATTACACTGCTAACGTTGGATGGATGGAGTAGTCGGCATCGAACGGCCTCTAAAGCCTTTCCCTCCAGACATTTCCGAAGTCGAAGCATGTTTTCTTCGTTAGAGAAGCCGCACATTTGCGTAGAAGAAGCGTACATTGAGAAGAACAGTGGCCAATCTTCAGGATTTCCGTAAAACTCTGGTAAATCCTTAAATACGGCCTGACGTGCAACCACCTGATTACGGCTTAGGATGCACACGTTCGCTTCGACATCACGAGGGTCTGGCTCCGGGTAGTGGAAGTTTGGAATGTTGTATCTCCTTGCAGTATTCGACTCCTCGATGCTGAAGTTTGTGTATACTGGTTATCCGGCACGAAGGTAGGTTCTGACCAGAACTGACCATTTGCAACTGTGGGTATCTCCGTGAACCCTGGACTCTTGGAACTGGAGCTGCCTGAGAGGCTTGCAATGATGGATGGAACTGGACTCCTGAAGCTGAAAACTGTCGTGAATCCTGTGGTCAGTAGTTATGAGTAGCTTTCCAATGAGCTTGCGGTTGTTGAGCCTGGTTTCCTCCTAAAGCTGTCGTTGATCGATGAATTTGAGGTCGATAGAATTGGTTTTCGAAAGCAGGCGGTGGAGGCGGTCGTATATGAAGTTCTGGAATCGTTATTGATTATCTGAAATAACAGCTGGCAGCGGCTTGCGGAATGGATCCACTGGATAATGTGCCGGTGGACGACGGAACAGGTCTGCTGTCACTTGAGGCTCCTGTATACGGCTTCTCGATCTTGAATCGACTTGAACTGGCTCTCGAGGTGTCGACCGTTGATTAGGAACAAAGCCCTGTAGAGTTGATCGTGGTTCTGCCAGCTCTCCTATCGGTGCCTGTTGAACGACACGTTGCGGTTGATCATCGTACATATCTTCTTCAACAAGGCCGGAATCATAATCTTCATCACATTTTTCCGTATCTCTCAACCATCCACGAACTTTCGAAATTTCCTCGGATCCAACGTCATCATCACTCACCACAGTTCCATCGTCGTCGTCATCTTCTTCGTCAATGATTCGGTATTTCTCGTCCAGGAACCTTTGCTCCAACTGCTTCTGCTCTTCCAGCTTCTGCAACAGTCGATCAACCTTGCGTTGTTTGCTCCGATTACTGCTTGCCTTTCCGATGGACTTCGTTGATCTCATAACGTTGGGGGGTGGATCTACCGGATGAATCTGCTGGTGTATTGGTCTCTGCTGCACTAGATTACTTGCATCGAAATACATGTGTGGATGACACTGTGGCACATCCAGGAATAATTCGCTATGTCGCGACTTACTTCTACACAAGAAAAATGATACCACTTGTCGCATATCATACACGTTCGGGTTATAGGTTTATTACAAAATTTCTGTGGGTGTTTGGACATCTAAATCTGGAAAACATTATCAAATACCCTTCAATATGGGTATTTTCAGAATCGTGGTTACGTCTCGAATCCGGAAATCGATGTCCGACGTCATTTTGAAATCCAATATGGCGGCTTCTGGTTATCCTAAAATCTGGAAAACATTATCAAATACCCTTCAATATGGGTATTTTTGGAATCGTGGTGACGTATAGAGACCGGATATCGATGACCGACGCCATTTTGAAATCCAAGATGGCGGCTTCTGGTTATAATAAAATCTGGGAAACATTATCAAATACCCTTCAATATGGGTATTTTCAGAATCGTGGTTACGTCTCGAATCCGGAAATCGATGTCCGACGCCATTTTGAAATCAAAGATGGTGGCTTCTGGTTATCCTAAAATCTGGAAAACATTAGCAAATACCCTTCAATATGGGTATTTTTGGAATCGTGGTGACGTATAGAGACCGGAAATCGATGTCCGACGCCATTTTGAAATCCAAGGCGTCTAATAAAGCATGTTATTAAATCAATTGAGAACAATCAAATTAAATTGTCAATGTATGTGCAAATTACATTTAATCCACGGGAGCAACAATCAAGCATTTCTTCGTACCTCACATCAATGTGATGAATATAGAAGTTAGGAAAACTGCAACATAAAACTTCTGGAGTTGATTCGTGAAGAATAAAGGTGCATCTATCGATCTCAATTAGATTTTTCAGCACATAATTCGACAACCCGTTTTATTCAGCATTGTACACTGTAATACAGCATTTATTCAATACATATGCTTATTTGTGACTCTAAATTGTTTCATGGGATACTTGTCAAATCCCACAGTGAGAAAATTTGCTGTCACCCCCGTGTTTATACCGGTTTTCCTCTGTACCGATAATATAACATAAATATTTCATTCATCAGCATGAATTACGTTAATTGATGTTATTTTTTTTTGCTGTGTAGAGATGGTCGAGTATGCAAATTTTAATATCCGAAAACGTCCCGTACCGTATTCATGTTTTTTTTAAGAACCCGTACACCACCCAAACCCGATTTGTTTGAATACCTGTGCCCGACCCGAACATGAAAATTCAGATTTTCAGATACCCGTACCCGACCTGAACCCATCGGGTTTTGGGTAAACATACCTGCACTAGACCATCTCGAATCCATATGGTTTTTTGCTTGGTTTCAGTTTATATGTTGACAAATTAATATTTAGCGTTAGGCGTAAAATAGGTTTGCCAAAAACAGAAAAAAAAAACAGAAGTTTAGAATCATGATTTTCTTATGTTACTTATGATTTAAATAAAAAACATTGCGATATATAATAAGAATAAGAGGATTCCATTCAATAAAGGAAAAAGGGCTGTAAATAGGTAAGTTTTAGAAACAATCTGCGGCTACACATAATTTTAATTCCTAAACAAAAGAAAACAAATAATGGGAAGAGTGACTGCCTCTTTATTCAAAGAACCTGGGTTTAATCCCAGTCGGTGCCGTCGGGATTTTCTGAGGTATACAATCTCTGACCACGCCTTCCTTCGGAAGGGAGATAAAGCCGTTGGTCCCCGGTCCATGAGTCGATGGTAGGGTCAAAGTGTGGGAGCTGCCTCCCTGGCGTCGATAGTATGGGTACTCAGAACGGAAAACAAGATCGATGGAAAACGAATCAAGGAAAACAAAATTTGGTTAAATTTGTTTGCTTTAGAAATGAAAATGGCAGAATCCAAGGGTGTAAAGTGCGTGGCGATGCTGTGAACTAGCGATAAACGAGAGAAGCGTACTAACGATAAACGAGAGAAGCGTACTATGTCACAGCATCGCCATGTGCCTTGCACCTTTGGGGTTCTGTCAGTTTAATGAAAAATCTCAAAATGATCAAAATGCTGCAAAGAATTTGTGAACCACCACTCATATGACCAAATGACGGTCGGACTTGACACTCTTTCTGAGTACTGGATACAAAAAATAAATCCACATCCGAACGAGACTCATAACTTTCTACGATTCTATCTTCTACACATCGCACATAGGAGTATTTGACCCAAAAAGTTGGCCAAAAGTCTGAAATCCAAAATGAGTGAATCTCATGATTTTTTGTCGTTTTTGTGCAGCCAAAATATAAATACTATTCTAGACCTAACTATTGCTTTTTCAAATCCAACCAACTGTCATCATTAGAAACTTTTGGGTAATCACTTGGACGTTTTAAAAAGTTTATGCTGTCAAAAGTGCGGAGCAAATGGATACAAATTCGAATAAAATAGTTATGATTTTACATCGGTAAGCATGCAAAAGGTCACGAAAAATGATAATGAAAATAAACCAAAAAAAAAATGTAAATTATCGATTAAGTTAGTTTCTGGGCTTTTCCCAGCATACATTAGTTAACCAAAAAGAAAGATTGAAGCCTTTGGAACAATACTCTTTGCTATTTTCTTGACAATTAAAAAACTACAAAGGACAGCCCTATGGGGTTCTACACAATGATGACGTAGGACTACGTGGTCTTATATAATAAATCGTATTTGTTAACTGCAGTAGGAGCTTGTGTTTTGTGTAGGAATAGGAATTTGAGCGTGGTTATCTCTGTTTATACTCTTTAGTATGACGCGCTTGACATAGATGGTCCACAGCGACTCACTATTCCGATTCCGATCAATAGCGGTGCGGCTTCTTCCTCCTTCTATGAATGCCCATGTGGGTTTTAATTATCATAGCATCAGTTGCACATTCGTGCAATTTACAATAGTGACATTTTGAAAAATGATAAGGTCTTAAATTTAGCACCAGGCAGTGATTGAATAGAAAAAGTTTGGTGAGACCGGATGGAATTCAACTTTGAAATCTGTGTTGGGGAAATCGCTTTTCGCAGGCAATCGGTGATAATTTTCATAGCAACAGTTGCACATTCGTGCAATTTGCAGTGAAATTTTGAAAAATTATAAAGTCTCAAATTTAACAGATGCGTAGACATATTTCTGATCGATTGATGATAAAATTATTGACATTGGTCCAGGGGCAGCTGAGTTATTAACGTTCAAAATCTTTCATAATTTTGTTACATGTTCCATTTTCGGTTTTCACAAAGTGTACTCCCATAAAGAAATCACAGACGTAGTCCCACGTCAAAAAATGCTTGTATACAATTTTTGACAGTTTTCTTCATTGCATTAATTTTTCAGAGTCTAGAACGTATATTTGAGTATATTTAGAATATTGTTATAATCGACAATGAAATAATGTTAAAAATAGAGAACAATCCAAATTGCACTTTTAGGTGGATTATATTATTTATTTTTTTTCATACAGTTTAACAAAATAACACATTACTAGCAAACATTGAATCAATTTCAACAAAAAACATAAGTTTGTAGTTTTGGTCAATTTTTGGGTCAAATACTTCTATGTGCGTCGGTGCTTCTACGATACATTCGCTTCGGTGCTATCAAGTTGGTCAATGGATGGTAGAATGTGTGGTTTTGTGAAAGTTCGGTATAACATGCTTATAGGGGCTTAGGTCCGAAAGATCACGGTGGAACGGAGGTAGTACCAGGGGGAATTAATATCAAATTTTTCCGTGACGGTTTGACGGTTTCGGACAATAAAATAAATTTGATGTGTTGAAAACCGAGCTGGATTTATTATTGGTTGCCAGAGATTTTGGCACAGGATGGTACAGAGAGGTTTAGGTTCAACCGTTTCGGAAAATGTTTGTATTTGACGTTTTGGTTATGATTGCTGATGCCACGTTTCGCGGCGCACAATTAGTTTTACAAGTTTAAGCTCTACGGGAACTGTGGGTTAGACTGGTCCAAATAATAAAAGTTTATATATTCAACGGGCCAACCACTAGATTTGTATCTTTAGTTGACTAAATTGAATCGTTATGCAGTCCTTGTCTTGGTTGTTTGAGCTGCAAGAGCTGAATTTCTGAGCTAAATTAAATTATGTTTATACGCGGTTGTTTCACACAATTATGTTTATACGCGGTTGTTTCACACAGGTGTGTTCTGCGTACCGGCCGAGTGATACTAAGGATAATTATGTCCATAATTAGAAGCAAGAAAATTCAATTAACGAATAAAATACAGTCAGACCTCGATATTTTATTTATCATTTCGTTACGTCATACGGTTATTGGTTATACCTCCATATAACGTAACTCTATTTAACGTAACTTTTGTCTCAATCTAACGTAAGTTCTGAAAAATTTGAAAATTTAGACCAATTTCCAAACTAATCTGCTGTTTATTAACCAACCTATCGAAAATCAAAACACTTCACCCTGACTGCGGTTCTACCAGAACGATGAAACGATAAAACGTTTTAAAGCTGTTTTCGACTTGCACTAAACATTCCCCGCAAAACGCAGTACTCCGTCGGTTGGTAAGTAGGTATCCACTTGCCAGCTTGGTTGTCACACATCGAGCGTACCTGTTTCAATGAAAATTTTCTTTTGATTTTCACCTCCTTTTCCCACTGCTTGATGCTAAGTGAAGAAAAATGAAGACCTTCCAAGTTGACTCAATTTTCCACTTGGCGATGCTTTTTCCTAGCTCAGTACTCAGATGCCGTCGGATTTTTCTCCATTCTCTACGCTATAGCTATTACCTTTACAGCATGGCTCGTACGAGTTGCATTCTGTCACTTTCTGTCCGTGCATCTGATGCACTGCAATCGTAGGGGAGAACAGTCCATAATGTACCCCTGAGATAAAATGATCCCGCGTGGTTTTACGTTGCTTTCCCATTACTAATTCTGGGATTTTATGTGCCAGAATACTAGTCGAAAAGCTATGAAAATAGCGCGGGGCCATTTTACCTAAGGGGTGCGCGTTAGACCATCCTACCCTATTTCTTTCTTTCCGGTGCCATAGGTAGGTACTAGTAGTGGCTGCGGGGCGACCCCATCAGGCACGTCAACCGACACACGGAGATGTTTGAGAAATAGTAGTTTATAGTTGACGACTTTACGTTATAGTGGAGGTTTCTCCCGCTGCGTGTGAATGTGCATTATGTACAAGTTTATCAAACTGCAAGAATCACTAGCAGCTTACAGCCACCGTTGCACAGTGGGGATTTTAACAACAAAAAGGGTTAAAAATGGGGAATTAAGTTATGGAATAACAAAATCAGAGCCAAAGCTCGTATATAGATTCTCTAACATATGCAGCTCCAAGGGCTTGTTGAAAATTAATTTGAATTTCCTACCTCGAGTTAAAGGACCTTCCAACCAGTAACCTCCACCAACCGGTGGAAACTAACGATTTTAAATTGGCTCACTACTTGACTAGCCTATTGATCCCAAGCAAATCGATTAACGTACCCCATTATAGTAGAAATTCTAGTACTACACTATGTTTGTTTTGATTCGCTATGAAAGTTTGACAGATAAAATGAGAGGTTCGTTGATTTTCCTATGTTTCGAGGGGTGCATCGATTAGCTTGGGACCGAAGAGAGTACCAGAGCTGAGTCAAAAAGTTGAGCACGTTTCTTCGGGACCTGCTGGTCTTAGAGTTACCTCTATGGTTCTAGTTCGGGGTTTCGTTACATCGCTTGGCTCGTAATTCTTTCTCTCTCTCTCTCTCCGAATCTAACCGAGTTCATTTCTCAATCGTTTGCTTACTTTCTATGGTCTGCCGAGCAGAGTTCCTTATTTTGCCACTGAGCCACTGAGCCAAAAAATTGAGCACGTTTCTTCGGGAGTTTCTGGGCTTAGAGTTACCTCTATGAAACCACCGAGCTCTCTCTGCAGCGGTCTCTAGAAAACCGTAAATAATTAAATAAATAAATATATAAATAAATAAATAAGTAAGTAAAAAAAAAGAAATAAAGAAATATAGATGAAGAGACATAAAGTAATCAAGAAATAAAGAAATAAAGCATTAAAGAAATAATGGAATAAAGAAATAAGGAAATAAAAGAATAAAGAAATAAAGAAATTAAGAAATGTAAAAAAATAAAGAAATAAGGAAATAAAGAAAAAAAGAAATAAGGAAAACAAAATATAGTAATAAAGAAATAAGGAATTAATGAAATAAATAAATAAAGAAATAAAGAAGTAAAAAAAAATAAAGAATTAAGGAAATAAAGAAAAAGAGAAAAAAAAAAAAAAAAAAATAAAGAAATTAAGAAATAAATAAAGAAATAAAGCTTTAAAGAACTAAAAAGAAATAAAGAAATCAAATAAAGAAATAAAAAAAAATAAAAGAAATAAAGGAATAAAGAAATAAAGAAATATAGAAATTAAGAAATAAAGCTATTAATAAATAAAGAAATAAATAAATAAAGAAATAAAGAAATAAAGAAATAAAGAAATAAAGAAATAAAGAAATAAAGGAATAAATAAATAAATAAATAAATAAATAAAGAAATAAAGAAATAAAGAAAAAAGAAAAAGAGAAAGATATAATTAAAAAAATAAAGAAATTAAGAAATAAATAAAGAAATAAAGCTTTAAAAGAACTAAAGAAATGAAGAAATAAAGAAATAAAGAAATAAAGAAATAAAGAAGTAAGAAAAAAAGAATTAAAGAAATAAAGAAAAAGAGAAAAACAATAAAAAAAATAAAGAAATTAAGAAATAAATAAAGAAATAAAGCTTTAAAGAAATAAAAAAAAATAAAGAAATAAAGAAATACAGAAATAAAGAAATAAAAAAAAAATAAAAGAAATAAAGGAATAAAGAAATAAAGAAATATAGAAATTAAGAAATAAAGCTATTAAGAAATAAAGAAATAAATAAATAAAGAAATAAAGAAATAAAGAAATAAAGAAATAAAGGAATTAATAAATAAATAAATAAAGAAATAAAGGAATAAAGAAATTAAGAAATTAAGAAATAACGAAAT